>NW_025391420.1:0-5672 GCF_016433145.1 Gracilinanus agilis | reverse complement strand
GGGGGGAGTAAAGGGAGCCGGATTCAAGTCTCGACAACTTCAAATCTCAGACTTGTCCAAACTGGAAGGGAATTTTAGTGGTCGGTCATCACCTAATCCAAATCAGAAACCTGACTGCAGTCATGGGGCTATGGCCGGACAAACTGATTATCCCATCTTAGTGCCTCAGTTTCCTTGCCTGCAAAATAGAGATTACATGCCCACCAGAGTACAATTCTTTATCTTTTCTCTCCTGAGGGAAATGTGGGTGACGATGACCTTTTGGACGTGAAGTCCGGTGGACTGAAGGGAGAACCCTACTAGGACTGGGTGACCCTGAGCAGATCTCATCAGCAGGGAGAGCCTCCGTTTTCTTGCCTGCAAAAGGGGCCCAATAACAGCCCCGGGGGGTTGTGGGAATCCCAAGAGACAACACATAAAGTCTTACTGTGGACTCTGCGTAAAACAGGTGGAGGCCGAGGGGCCTTCTTACCTCGGTCACGATGGTGGAGGCAAACACGGCCCTGTCGTAGACCCAGCCGTCCAGGCAGGGCTCCGTGTGGCCCCAGGTCCCATTGGGGAGGGTCGAGTTCCACGGGCCCAGCGGCCCCTCCAGCGGAGGGTGGGTGAACCTGCGGCACCTGTCGGGCTCCCCGTTGGGCCCCAGAGGCAGGGCGGAGGCCAGGGAGGAGGCGTTGGGGGCCGGCACGCAGTGGTGCGCCGGCGTGGCGGCCGTGAAGATCTGGAGCAGGTTGTGGCTGGCCATGAAGAGGATGGGCACGGACAGGAGCAGCACGTGCAGGACTTGGAAGCGCCCCATGCTGCCCACCCGCTCCAGCAGCTCCGAGAAGGACATGGTGCCCCCGAGGAGGGGGAGGCGAGGGCGAGGGGCGGGGGGCCGCCGGAGCAACCCTGAGGGGCCGGACCCGAAGGACGGGCTCAGGGCTGAGGCATGGCAGGGAGAAGGGCAGAAGGAGGAGCAGCCGGCTGTAAGGGAAAGAGAAACGTCGCGTCTCCTGGCTGGGCTCTTCTCTGCCTGGGGGAGCCGGGCAGGAACGCTACCTTTCTCTGCCTCAGTTTCCTCTTCTGTAAAACGTCAGGGCGGGACTCCGAGAGGCCCAGAGGTCCCTTCTGGGTCTCAGTGCAGGGATCTAGGAGAGAAATGAAGGCCGGGCAGACTCCGCTCCTCTCCCAGGGGCCCCTTCGAGGCGGGGTGGGAGCCCGACAGGAAGGGGGGCCCCATCTCAGCTCACCTGCGTCAGGCAGCCGAGAGATTGCCGGGAGGCCCTCCTGCTCCCCTCCAGGGTCCCGGGCCGGCTAAGCGCAGCTGCTCCCTCCCTCTTCTGACCTCTTCTAGGCTCCGACTCTGTTTGTCTGCCCCCCAAGGGGGTTTATATAAGGCTTAATCTGCGATCCCCCAGCTAATGTTTGACTTTGTTTAGAGGGATTAACACAAACAGGAAAGGAAGGGGGCGCGGGCCTTGGGGCCCAACCGAGCCCAAAGTGCAGCCTCAGCAGAGGGTGGGCAGGCAGAGCCTGGCCCCTCCCCACCCTGAGCCCAAACTCTGGTCCTTGGGGTTTGTGAGCTTTGAGGAATCCATGCCAGATGGCTCCTGGGAGGCTGGGGATGGGGAGGGGCGTCGGGGAGGACATTGCGTTCTGCCTCTGCTCCTGGCCCCATGATCAGAGGACTTGGAGCTGGGAGAAACCTCCGGGGCCATCCCACCTGCCCCCTCACATCGCAGGAGGGGAAACCAAAGAGCACAAGGGGATGAGGAGGAGAGACTTGCCCAAGGTCACCCAGAGTACAGAGGCTGGGAGCGAAGCCCCAGGAGTCTCTCTTTCCTGTGGGGTGGGGAGAGGAGAGACTCAAGCTCCCTGGCCTCCCTTTCTTGGGGTCAGGGGACAGGGGCCATGCTTCTTCAGAGCACCCCAGGGAGTGGGCTGAGCCAGGGGCCCCGACCCCTACAGCCCTGCTTCTCTGTCCCAGAGCTCTTTGCAGCCCAAAGGAGTCAGAATGAATGTGCCAAGCACTGTGCTAAGAGTTGGGGATACAGACAGAAAAGAGGGGCCCCCCCTGCCGTCAAGGGGGCCTACCTGTATCCTGAAACAACTGGCAGAGCAGAGGGCTGGCCAGGGAAGGGTGGGGAGGGTTGGTCTGCCCTTTCTTGAAGCAGCGCTAATAAGGATTTGATCAGATTTCCAAAGGCCCCGGCACCTCCCGTGGAGTCCTTTGGCCTCTTACTAATGGTCATATGCTTTGCTGGAAGGGCACAGCATCTCCTGATTGGTCTTCTGGCCTCACGGTGGGGGAATTGCATCGAATATATTTGGCAACTGAGTCAGGAAGAACTGCCCCCTCTGTGGTCTACAAGAAAGTCGGGGGGGTCTTTGCTGGCCTCAGTTGTTGAGCAGCAACTGAGAGGCTTTTGGGGCTCGGAGACTCTTTGCTTTCTCACTCCTGGACTTTCCCCGAGGGGAAGGGAAGGCGATTCCTCTCCCCCAGTCTCCAGGGGCATCAGCATTGGAACCACGAGCTGGTCTAGGTGATGAGGAGCCCTCGATGAACTTCTTTCTGCTGACATTCTTCCTTGAGCAGGGCCAGGAGCACGACCACCCGCAGGAGGATTCATTGGCTGAAGGGCCAAAGTGAGCTGAACTTCATGGGAAATGCTTGGCAGGTCCACTACGGTCAATATCTACCTATTCCGTAGTCCTAAATGAGGCCTTTCCCTTCCTGGGGAGCATCATGAGGGAAACAGGCTAAGGAAGCCTGAAAAACAATGTGTGTGTGTTGATTCAGTGTGTCTTGAGTCTTCTATGGTTTTGTGCTGGATGAAATAAATAGTTGCCTTCGACTTGATACCCAAACAAGGAATCCTGTTACCTGCATTTTTTTTAAACCCTTAACTTCTGTGTATTGGCTCCTAGGTGGAAGAATGGTAAGGGTGGGCCATGGGGGTCAAGTGACTTGTCTAGGGTCACACAGCTGGGAAGTGTCTGAGGCCGGATTTGAACCTAGGATCTCCTGTCTCTAGGTCTGACTCTCCATCCACTGAGCTACCCAGCTGCCCCCCTCCTTACCTGCATTTTAATGACACCCTGAATATGAAGCATATCTCAGTTTTATTTTTTATTTTTATTTTTTTTTAAACCCTTACCTTCCGTCTTGGAGTTAATACAATATATTGGCTCCAAGGCAGAAGAATGGTTAGGGTAGGCAAGTGACTTGCCCAGGGTCACACAGCTGGGAAGTGTCTGAGGCCAGATTTGAACCTAGGACCTCCCATCTTGAGGGCTGACTCTCATTCCACTGAGCTACCCAGCTGCCCCCTTCAGTTTTATTTTTTAGAGATTTCTATAGTGGAGATAGGGCAGCTAGGTGGCACAGTAAATAGAGTGCTAGGCTTGGAGTCAGGAAGATCTTAGTTCAAATCTAGCCTTAGATAATTACTAGCTGTGAGACCCTGGGCAAGTAATTTCACCCTGTCTGTTTCACTTTCCTCATCTGCAAAGTAAGCTAGCGAAGGAAATGGCAAACCATTCCAATATCTTTGCCAAGAAAACCCCAAATGGGGTCACAAAGAGTCAGACGTGATTGAAAAACAACTCAACAACCAAAATAGTGGAGGGAAGGTGCCCAAGACTTTCCTTTTGGGGTAGGTCCTCCAAGGATGAATCCGAGTCCACGAGAACCCAGAGTTCCCTTCCTGTTAGGGATGCAGATCACACAGGCCTCCCAACGTCTCCCTAATTCTTCCTCTTCCCTGTTTCTTTGATAGCCACCTGCCATTCTGTTGCTATGCCACATTGGCCCAGCCATTCCCCCATCCCTGGGCACCCACTTCCAGTTTGTGGCTATTGCAAGAGCTGCTAGAAATCTTTCTGCCCATTTCAGCCCTTTCTTCTTTGACCTTCTTGAGGCATAAGTCTTGTAGCAGTGGCATCTCTACGTCCAAGGGGATGCACTGGCGACTGCGGCCATATTTGCAGATATTTTCATGTCTCCTTTCACCGAGCGCCTTTCCATCTCAGAATCTTCTCAATATAAATATAGCTTTTCCAAATGTCCCTCCTGTGTTTGGACTTTGAACCTGTTTTCCTCTCAGTTTCATTTTTTTTATTCCCATGATGCCTCCTACCTTCCCTCCTGCTCTAAGAGGATCCATCTCATCCTATCCCATCATTCCCCAATCAGATCACAGGCTTATTGAATGAAGCTTTTTTTTTTTTTTTTTTTTTTTTTTTAGAACTGGAAGGGGCCCAGTACAGCCCAGTTGTCTTATGGATTGTAGGATCATAGATCTCCTTCTGCTACCCATTCATTTTAGAGAGGAAGCAATTGAGCCTCGGAGAGAGAAAGTGATGTTAGTGTCTGATTTAGAGATTACAACTAGGGATGCCTTCTGCAATGGGATATTGTGATTTTTTTTAGCCATCTACAATGGGATCCAATATGTGGTTGTTGCTGAAGCTCCTGAGGTGACCTGGGACTCTTGTACTCTGGTAGCAGGAGGAGGTGGGGCAGTAGAGTGTTTTGAAGATAGGATGGTTTGAGGTCAAGATTGGGGGAAGGGAAGATGGGAAACCATCTGGGACATGCGTGGCTGAAGATGGCCAGAGAGGGGAGGGCCACGAAGGGAAGGCATAGGCCAGACACAGAATGTAAAATACCAAAGCTAGGAGGGGCCATAAACCCCAGCAGGCTAGAGGTGGGGAAATCAGCTAGGTGGTATGGAAGAAGGAACTCTGGACTTGGAATAGGAAAGACCTGAGTTTGGATCTTGCCTCAGACATTTAGCAGCTCTTTGACCTTAGATGAGGCACACTCTTTTTAAGTCTCGGTTTACTCATCCTCATCTCATCTGTAAAATGAGGGGACTGTCAATGACTTCTAGAATACCTCCTGGCAGGAGGACAGGGTATCAGAGCTGGGAGGGAACTTAGCATTTAAAGCAATCCCTTCATCTCAGAGGAGGAAACTGGATATGAAATCATTTCCCAAGGAATTTGTCCAAGAAAAGTGACAGAGTTGGCTTTGAACCCAGACTTCTGTCCATTCCATTCCATTTTTAACCCTTATCTTCTGTCTTAGAATCAATACTAAGTATTGATTTCAAGGTAGAAGAGCAGTAAGGGCTAGGCAATTGGGGTATAGTGACTTGACCAGGGTCACACAGCTAGGAAGTATTTAACGTCAGATTTGTATCCAGGATGGGATCTCTAGGGCTGGCTCTCTATCCATTGAGCCACCTAGCAGCCCCTTCATTCCATTCTATACAACTGTCTCTGAGACAGGGAGAAGGATATATCAATAAGGGACATTTTGGGGTAGAAATATGGGCTGGAAGAAGAAATTGAGACCTACATGTATGTCCTACCTAATTCAATAAGTTGGCCTCTGGTCCTCCATCCCTAAATCACCACCATTTTCTTTCCTGTGGTGGATACCTCAGCCTTCCACCTCCATCTTCTCCTCTCTAATCACTCTTCTGCCTAAGTCTTCTAGCCCCACCTCCTTTTCTCCTTTCCTTCATGACCCTTAGTAACCTCTACCTTGGTGGGATCCCATCTTTTATTCCATTATCTCAGTTTCTGGGTTTCCCACTGCTGGAAACTTAAAAGAGGAAGTCCTTGAGAGGCTGATATATGGGGTGGACAGAATCTTTAAGGAGAAGTAGTGTTTTGTTGAT
>NW_025391419.1:0-1186 GCF_016433145.1 Gracilinanus agilis | reverse complement strand
TCATTTCACTCTTCATCATTTGATGTAGGACTTTCTAGGTTTTAAAAAAAATTGATCCTTTTATAATTTCTTATGGTGCAGTAGAATTCCATCACAGTCATACCACAACTTGTTTAGCCATTCTCCAATTGATGGACAATCTTTGATTTCTAGTTCTTTGCCACAAGAAGAGAGTTTCAAGAAATATTTTAGAAATATAGGTTCTTTTCCATTTTCCCTATTTGCCTTAAGAAGTAAACCTAATAGCAGTATTGGTAGGTCAAAAGAAACAGTTTTATAACTTTTTGTGCATGATTCCATATTTCTCTCCAAAATGTTTGAGTCAGTTCATGATTACTTTTTCATATTTAAGTTTTTATGCTTTATTGAGGCTTGTGTTTGAATATAATGTCAAAGTTTTCTATTCAGCTCTGATCTTCTCATGAGGAATGCTTGAAAGATCTCTATTTCATTAAATATCTTCCCTCCCCCCACCCCCTGCCTTGAAGGAGTAAACTCATTTTATTTGATAGGCCATTTTTTGTTATAATCCTAGCCCCTTTGCCTTGCAGAATATCATATTCTAAACTATCTGCTCTTTTAACATGAGAGCTACTAAATCTTTTGTGATACTGATTATAGCTCAATGATATTCTAACTGTTTCTTTGTGACAGCTTGCAATGTTTTCTCTTTGGCTTGGAAGCTCTGGAATTTACCAATAATATTCCTAGGAGTTTCATTTTGGGATCTTTTTCAGGATGTGATCAATTAATTTTTTTAATGTCTAATTTAACCCTTTGGATCTAAAATATAACTTCAATTTTCCTTTATAATTCTTGAAATATGATATCTAGGCTTTTTTTTTATCATGGCTCTTAGGTAGTCCAATAAATCTTAAATTATTTATCCTCAATCTATGTTTCCAAGTCAGTTGCTTTTCCAATGATATATTTCACATTTTCTTCTATTTTTCTCATTCATTTGCTTTGTTATATTGATTCTTGATATCAGTCTTTGGGATCAATTCTAATTTTTATGGAATTAGTTTCTCTACTGAAATTTGTACCTCTTTTTCTGATTTGGCATATTTTGCTTTTTAAGGAGTTTTTTCTAGTGAATTTTCATGATTCTTTTTGACATTGGGCCAATTCTATATTTTAAATTGTAATTGGATGAGGAGAGAGGATTAAGTCACATGATTTATTT
>NW_025391418.1:0-7700 GCF_016433145.1 Gracilinanus agilis | reverse complement strand
TGTTCTTATAGCAATGACCAATAGAGAAGTGTATTTTGCATGATAATAACAATTAAATTAAAAATATATCAGAGGAAAATGCATATAAAATAAAATAAGGTATGAAACTCAAGTTAAAAGAAAATTCAATAGTCATCAAATTTACTTAATTATCTTTAAACTTAAGCAGCAAAAATAATTTTAAAATTAAAATAAAACCCATAAAATTCAATATAATTAAAATCCACAAAGTATTATTATAACACATTTTTGAGCATTACAGAAAAACAACAAAAACTTCTTAAAAGAAGGAAAATGAATAAGAATTTAGTAATATTATCCTCAGTACTGAAAAAAATTTTTTTTAATTATCCTGGTATGAGATTTCCATTTTGTAATTCTTGATACCACAAGGAATCTAATCCTTTTTATCTCTCCTCTCCTTTTCTACTGAAAGGAGATAGACCAGCTCTGCTCTCTCCATCACCATGGATCATCTTATTCTTTCAGGAAAAATCTAAATGAGTTGTAAGGCCAAATTTAAGGGTGCCACTTGGAAGAGTTACAGCATGATTCAACAATCTTAAATGACTATACCCTCTAAGAAACATATTTCTGACCTCCCTCATCAGTTGGAGCTGGTCATAACCTTGATCTCATCACCCACAAATAACCCCCTTCTCATTCAAGAACTCTAAAATTGCCTTATCTGATCATATCCTTTATCATTCCATTTTCATTCTGTTTTAGGACCCTTATACTGTTCTTTATGCTCATTGTGACCTCCATTCCAACCAACCTGTAGTTCTTTCATATGCTAATAGCCTTGTATATACACACCATTTTTACCTATCTCTATGTCTATGGTAACCAATTAAAATCTATATTATCAGCCACCCAATAATCTCTTGCCCCTTGTATTTCCCTAGTGACACTTTATGAAACCTCAGCCTTGGTTTACTTTGCCATCTGTCTCCTGAGTTGTTGAACAGAGCCAGAAAAATCATGGAACTGTTCTAACTGGGCATACTACAAATGTACCTTGTTTAATCTAAACTAAGCCCTCACTTTAGCAAGGCGAAAATTATATGTCCCTAATCAATATGTACCCCACTCTGCACTGTGGCTGATCTGGACATTGTCATCTCTCTGCAAGCTTTTATGGGATCCCTCTCCCTACCTCTCAGCTGAGGACCTCATGTCATTCTTCACTGAAAAAAAAAAATGGAACTATTAAAAAAGAATTATCCCTTCTCTCTTCATCTCACATCATTCAGACACTAAAGCACTAAATCTTCCTTCTCTTCTCCTTACCAAGAAACACCTTTCTATACCTATGATCCTATCCCTTCCTGACTTTTCAACCAAATTGTCCCTGTTATCTTCCCTTTGCTTTTTCTAATAAGAAATTGTCAATAAGATTGACAAGTCAATGTCTGCCTTTCCTGCTACCTAAAATCATATGCTAGTTTTCCCATCCTTAAAATTTCCTACTTTATCCCAACAGTCCTGATAGCTATTTTTTTATATTCTCCTCACTTTTGTGGAACTCCTTGACAAAAACCATCTACTCTTGGGATCCCATTTCTTCTTCAAATTTATTATGTAGCTTTCGTTGCCTTCTCCAAAGCCACCAGTAATTGTTTTTATTTTATTTTTTTTGTTTTGCCAGATGTAATGGTCTCTTCTCAATGTTGCCTCTTTTTAACTTCTCTGTATCTGATACTATTGATCACATTTTTCCAGAATATTTTGTCCTTACTGTGTTTTCATAACACTGTCCTCTCCTGATTCTCCTATTTGTTTGACCTTATCTACTCAGCATCTTTTACTAGCTTTTCATCCATATTATGCCTACTAACAATGGGTGACCACCAAGATTCTATCTTGGGCACTCATCTTTTTTTCTCTGTACTATTTTACTTGCAACCTCAACAGCTCCCATAATTTAAATGGCCATCTTTATGCTCTATCTAGCCTTCGTCTCTTTCCTGAGCTGCATTCATATAGTGAACTGTTTTCTAGGCATCTTTAACTGGAAGTTCCATAAGCATCTCAAACCCAATATGGCAAAACAAAACTCTTTATCTTTTTTCCCCAAACTCTCCTCTTTTCTGAAATTCTCTAGTATTGGTGAAAGCACCCTGATTCTCCCAGTTCCCAGTCCTATAACCTCAGTGTTATCTTCACTTTCTCATTCACTCAATGTACATGTGCAATCCCTTGCCAAATCTAGTTATTTCTGCCTTCACAGCATCTCTTGTATATGTTCCCTCCTTTCCACTCACACATCCAGGACCTCATCTGAGTCATCATCTCTCATCTATATTTCTATAACAGTTTTCTAATTGTCCTTCCTGCCTCTAGTAACTTCCTAACCCAATTCATATTTTCTTCATCTGCCAAGATGATTTTTTTGAAATTTTGATCTCATCATATCACTTCTACTATAACCAGTGAGCTCCAATGCCTCTTTTTAAACTCCAGGGTCAAATAAAAATGTCTCTCTCTTATATTTAAAGCTCTTAATAAAGTATTCCCTTCTTACCTTTCTTATACTTTATTCCCTTCCATGTACACTGATCCATCTACCAGCCTACTTGCAGTTTCATCTCCTGTCTCAGCACCTTCACACATGGACTTCCCCAATGCCTACAATATTCTGCTCTCTAACTTTCACTTCTTAATTTCTTTGGCTTCCCTGAAGCCTCAGTTTCTGTATCCCTTTCTTGATCTCTTCTCCCCAGATATTAAGGCTTTCCACTCTCATAATAGCTTCCATCTATTCTCTCTATATATCTTAAATGCACCTAGTTATTTATATTTCTCTCCCATGAGAATATAGACTCCTAGAAAATAATATTTAGTCAAATAAAAACAAATTCCAATGTTGGCTATAGCCAAAAATATATCTCCACCTGCATCTTGAGTCCATTTATTTGTCTGTCAGGAAATGGGTAGCATGCTTCATCATCAGTTCTCCAGAATCAAGGTTAATCATTGAATTGATTTGAGTTCTTAAGTCTTCCAAAGTATTCTTTGAAATGCTGTTGTTATATAAATTACTCCCCTAATCCTGCTTAATCCATTCTATATCAATTCTGAAATATCTTCTCAAGTTTCTCAGAAATCAGACCTTTCACAATTTTTATGGCATAATGGTATTTTATTTATATTCATTTACCATTGTTCAACCATTCCCCAACTAATGGGCACTCCCTTAGTTTCCAGTTCCCCTGACACCAGAAAAAGAACTGTTGTAAAAATGTTTGTGCACCTGAGTCCTTCACTATATCTTTGATCCCTTTGACGGTATAGGGTATATTGGTGGTATCAATGAGTGAAACTACATATACATTTTAGTGACTTTTTGAGCATGGTTCCAAATTATTTGGATCAATTCACAGCTCTACCAACAATTCATTAGTATGACCATCTAAAGCAAATTGCTTTTAATACCCTTTTCATGATGTGTAGCTAAAAATAAAAAGGGCAGGAAAAAAGCACTTTTGTGTAAAGGAAGAAATTCATATCAATTTTCAACATTTTCATGTCTAATACTAGTAGAGAAAGAACTTTGCTTTAATATACCCTGCTAAAATATGTGTATGAAGAAATATAGCTTTCTTGTGGGATCTGAACATTTTTGTAGAGAAAATGATCTATAATATAGTAGTGAAGACTTGGAACTTGTCAACAATGTGGATTGATGCCTCATTCGGACAGGAACAGTTTCATGTTATAAAGAGGCAGAGAAAAGGCATTTATTTATTAAAACTATAGAAATGAATGTGAAGAAGCAGATAGAGTAGCAGTAGTAGTAATAATAGCAATTAGTATTTGCATAGTACTTTAAGGTGTTCAAAGTACTATGCATGTTATTTCATTTGATTCTCACAATTGGAAGATAAGTGTCCCATTTTAGAGGTAAGGAAGGAAATTGAGGATGAGACACCCTGCCTTTTTTTTTCTTTCTTTCTTGTTTTTTTTTTTTTTTTTAATCCTTATTCTCTGTCTTAGATTTGATGCTAAGTATCAGTTCCTAGGCAGAAGGGCTAGGCAGTGGGGATTCAGTAACTTGCTCAAAGTCACACAGCTAGGAAGTATCTGAGAACAGATTTAAAACCAGGACCTCCCTTCTCCAGGTCTGGCTCTATCTCCTGAGGTACCTCACTTCCCTGTATCTTCACTTTTCCAAATTTTTTTTGTTTGTTTTTTGTTTTAATCAAGTAGCCTAAACTCTTGATTTTACAAATAGGGAATTCAAGTGAAGACACTTTTTCCAAAGGCTTCAATGGTTTGGGAAGTTGCCAAAGCTAAGTTCTTGCTTTCCTACTACTGACTCAGAGTTCTTTCCATTAACCTTCCTTCTTATTTAATTATATTCTTTTTTTTTTTAAATTTAGGAAAAATAATGATTACGTTTTGGCAGGTAGATAGATAATTTTCATAGTCTCGGATGAGGCTTACATGCTTTTAAAAAGTGGCATCCCAATACAGATTGCTGCCTTTTTGGTTAATAGCAGAGCTATTTATATATTGATAAACACTCATGCCAAGAACAGACGGCTATCCTATACTACTCAGTAACTGCTTAATTGGTTCCTGCCATTTCTCTGAAGAGAAGATCACAGGGAACAAAATCCATTGATGTTCCTGAGGTGAGAAAGGAAGAAAATGGGCAAAATGGGTATTTGGCCAAGTCACTCAAGCCCAAAGTGGAGCAAATGATTACATAAAAAGACTATGAAGGCTGAACATTTGCAGCAGATGCTGTTTGAACAGCCACTAGTAAAGCATGACTGGCACGCAGAGTGTCTGCTGCATTCCTTACAAAAAGCTCTGTGTTCCCTTAGAATACCAGAGGGGCACCTCCTGGAATTTCTGCATATTCAAGTATATAGAAATGCAAATTTCCTGCTTTTCAGGTAATAAAAGTGTGAGATTGTCCTGTCTGAGGCTGGAAGAGTATAACTCTCTTTGGTCTTTTATTTATCTGGGGTGAAGGCGGAGAATGTCTGGCCTGAGCCTAGACCTGACCCTCTTTCAATCTTCCAAGTGCTATTGTTCTGACTACTTGCAGATTCAAGAATTCTGTTCCCCTCTTCCCTTACCCCCACCAGCTGCCTTGGTTATCCAATTCAGACTGGAGCCTTTAAAGCAAAAACTGTCTTCCCTTCAGAGGCCCAGCTTATCAGCTCACTGTCCAAGGGAGTTGGGGAGAAATGCTTACATTAAAATTCTGATATTTTGAAAGCACCTAAAAATTATAAAGTATCTTGAAAACATTATCTCATGAACTGTTGGATTTGGAGTTAAGATCCCAAGTCAAATCCTGCCTCAGACATTCACTGGCTAGGGGCAAGTCACTTAGTCTCAGTTTCTTCATCTGTAAAATGAGGATAATATTATCATCTACTTCCCAGGGATGTTATGAGAATCATGTGAGATCATCAAACATGTGAAATCATCAAAGACTTTAAATGTGCTAATGATAATGAAGATGATGGAGCTACTGCAGGCTGAAGTTCTGAGAGCTAGGTGATCTGACTTTAAGTCATACATCTATCAAATGTCAAATTTCTAACCCAGGTCTCAGCTAATTTAAAATCCAGAATTCTGTCCCCTGCTCCAGTCTCTCTGGATCCAAAGACAGACAGAGCAGGAGGTAGGGAAGAGTTGGATTTCAGTGGCACTGAGAAGTGAATGACTTTTTCAGGGTCATAGAGCTAATATTCTGATAGGACTTAAATTTGAGACTTCCCAGACTCACAGACCTCTTGCTTCTGTCCCTCATCTGTAAAATGAGCTGAAGAAGGGGGAAAAAATCATTTTAGTATGTTTGCCAAGAAAATCTCAGAAAAACTTATGAGACCTCTAAGTCTGGAAGGCCAAGACTCAAGTCCTATCAGAATATTAGTTGTGTGATTCCTAGGCAAGTCGTTCACTTTTCAGTGCCTCCAGGCTTCTCTTTAAGGAATAAATTGCATCTATGTTGGAAAAGTAGTCACTCCACTAGGGGTTCTATATAATTCCCTATACAAACAAAATCACAAGTATGGCAGGGGAAAAAAAAGTAGGGAACGAAAAGTTTCTAGAAAGGTAATAAAATGCCACTCAGACCAGTGGTTGAAAAACTGTTTTAAATTTTTTAAAGATTAGCTGAGGACAATGATTAATTAGGTAATCAATATTTCAAAGTCCTGAAGAGAACAAATGATAACCATCTGAGATTCACAACCTGAATCAACCGCAATGTGTGACCCCCATTTAATATTCACTGCCAGACCTACTGAGCCTCTCTTTTTTTCCCTTTAGACTCTTAGTTTGGGAATAAAGGTCAAAGGAAATAAATCTCGCTCCTATATGAAGCTTTCCCTTCTTTTGTCTCTTCTCTTTCCCTCTCTCCCTCTTTTCTTCCTTCCTCACTCTCTCTCTTACTCCTCCTCTCCCCAGCTCTCTCCTTACTGTCTGTCTTTAATGCCTTTTCTCTTTCATAATACTCCATTGTTCTTTATGTAAAACTAAAATGTAATTTGTGCATGTGTCTGTATGTGTATACCATGTTCTTAGTTTGGAAAGTGGGAGAGTTGATCATTTAACCTCCACAGGCCTCAGTTTCCTCAACTATATAATTAAGAGACTGGACAATATAACCTCTGAGGTCCCTAACTGATTTTGCCTGATAAAGTTGAATTATAAGGGGTAGAGAGAATTCTACACCCAGATTTATCATTCATAGGTCTAGAATTAAGGAAAAAAAAATTCCAATTATATTATTTCTTTTTCTATCTTTATTTTTTCCAGATTGTCTGTCACTTTAATTTTAATACTAATTTTCTGCCATTTTTTTCCCATATTCTTTTCCTCTCTCATCCATCCTCTCCCAGGAAGGCAGGTAACATGATATAGATTGTACATATGTTATCATACAATACATATTTTCATATTTATCATGTTGTAAAAGAAGATGCATTTTTCAAAGAACGTGTTCTTTATATATTTTTTTTTTCCTTTTTGGGTCAAGATACCTGTAAAGAAAAAAATGTTCAAAGTTTCTCACCCAATATTCTGGTTCACATTTATATGCTACTACTGGGGTTGCCAAACTTACTTCACTGATTTGGCTGCTCACAGAAGCTGGCTTCTCCTTAATGATGTGTGATGGCCAATTTTGTTGTTTGCTTTTTGCTTTGGCTTAATTTTGGTGGTTCCCTAGCAGTGATGCTCTATTAGTTCTATTCAAAAGATGGCACTGTTTGGTTCCTTGTAGAAACAGAATTTTAGATTTCCATCTTTGGAAATTCTTAGTCTCCTCCTAATCAATTTTCCTTGTTCTAACTATTGCTATCTTTGTTTTCTTGTGTTTGCTTGCTTTTCTCTCTGTCCTCCTATCTGTGCAATAATTTGCTTTTAATCTACTGACTTGTGGTATTTATCACCCTGCAAACACTACTATTCCAGATAGCATCTTCTTGCCAAAGAAAATTCCCATTTTTCCTTTGCTGAAAGGGGATCTTAGTGGACACTTGTAAAATATAAAATGTCTCACTGAACACAAAGAAAACAACCCCATGGTATTAGGCAAAAATGTTCAGGAAACTTAAAGTTCTTCCCTAACTTTTTTACCATTTCCATAGACTCTCTTGTATTTCAGCATCCTAATTTTATACACACACACACACACACACACACACACACACACACACATATATATATAT
>NW_025391417.1:0-11971 GCF_016433145.1 Gracilinanus agilis | reverse complement strand
GGCCCTTAAAAAGGCAAATTTAAAAATTATAAGTTTTCTTTCTTTTCCCTTTGTAACTTATTTACCTTTTCAGGTTTCTCTCGATTTTTGTGGTTCGATATCAAACTTTCCATTCAGCCCTGGTCTTTTCTGTGCAAATACCTGGAATTCTTCAATTTTGTTGAATGCCCATACTTTCCCCTGGAAATATATAGTCAATTTTGATGGGTAGTTGATCCGTGGTTGCAGGCCCAGCTCTCTTGCCTTTCTGAATATTGTATTCCAAGCCTTACGGTCTTTTAGTGTGGAGGCTGCCAGATCCTGTGTGATCCTGATTGGTGCTCCTTGATATTTGAATTGTCTCTTTCTGGCTTCTTGTAAGATTTTTTCTTTTGCTTGAAAGCTTTTGAATTTGGCAATAATATTTCTAACCGATTTCTTCTCTGGGTCGAATATGGTGGGTGTTCTATGAATCCTTTCGATGTCTATATTGCCCTCTTGTTGTAGGACTTCAGGGCAATTTTGCTGAATAATTTCTTTTAGTACGGAGTCCAGGTTTCTATTAATTTCTGGGTTTTCTGGAAGACCAATTATTCTCAAATTGTCTCTTCTAGACCGGTTTTCTTGGTCTGTCACTCTCTCATTGAGATATTTCATATTTCCTTCTATTTTTTCAGTCTTTTGACTTTGTTTTATTTGTTCTTGTTGTCTTGAGAGATCATTGGCTTCTAATTGCTCGATTCTAGCCTTTAGGGACTGGTTATCGGCTATAATCTTTTGGTATTCCTTTTCAATCTTGTCATTTCTGGTGTTGAATTTGCTTATCAGTTCATTTGATTTCTGAGCCTCACTTTCCAATTGCAAGATTCTACCTTTTAAACTGTTATTTTCTTGCCAGATCTCTTCCATTTTCCTCAGAATCTCAGTTTTGAACTCTTCCATAGCTTGTGAGGAGTTTTCCTTATTTGAGGAGGGTCCGGATGCTTGTTTGTTCTCCTCCTCTGTTTGCTCGGTTGTCTGGATTTTCTCTGTGTAAAAGCTGTCGAGTGTTAAAGACTTCTTCTTTTTGTTATTATTCTTTCTCTTCTGAACTTCCTGATGCTGATGCTGAGTAGCCATCATTAGCCCAGCAGCTTCTCAGCTTTATCCTCGCGCTCAGTGTCTGTTCGCGATCTATTGGCTCCTGAGGTCTGAATTCTGGTTTTTTCAAGGTCAAGCCCCCTGGTGGGCCCTCTTGCTTGATCCTCCGCTGGAGGTTTCTTTACAAGTCTCAGGGAGCTGCTTCCACAGTCCTATACCCGTCTGCACTGGTTCCCCACTTAGGCTTTAGTTCCTGGCTGTGTCTGCCGCCACCCACGCCTCTCCTCAGCCGGCTCTCTGCGCCCAGCGTCCTGCTCCCGCGCGCTCAGATTTCGCGTGCTTTTTTTGACTTAATGGGGTCCTAAGTCTTGCTGCTCTCAGGAACAGGTCCCGGAGCTGCTGATGACTCGATGGGTGCCCCAAACTTGCCCTATTTCTTTTTAGCTGGATTCGGAGCTATAGATGAGTGTGGAGGGGGTGGGGGTGGGGCGGTTGCTCAGCCTGCGATTGAGTGAGAGCCCTTTATAGCCTGGAAATGTCTCGATTCCACGTACCTTCCACGCTGTGCCCTGTTGTGGGGTTCCTCCGTTCGTCTGGACTTGTTTTTATGTCCCCTTGAGGAGTTTTGTATGTTTCGGTCAGGAGAGGTTAAGAGCTGCTTCTTACTCTGCCGCCATCTTAACCCGGAAGTCTTTAAAGTGCTTTTTTATTAAACATTTCCCAATTACATTTTAAATTTTTCTAACTTTCATTTTCAAAAAATTTAAGTTTCAAATTTTCTCCTCCTCTTTCACCTGTCATTCACCTCTTAAGAAAGCAAGCAATAGGAGACCAATCATATACATGTGTCATACACCCACACACATACATACACCCCACAAGAAAAAGTGAAAAAAATGTTCTTCAAATCACAGAGTTCACCGGTATTCTCTCGAGGACAGCATTTTTTTATCATGGATTTTTTGGAATTAACTTGGATAACTGTCTTGATCAAAGTAGTGAAGTCTTAGACAGTTCATTATCATTATAATATTACTGTTACTATGTACAAATGTTTTCTTGGTTCAATTCATTTCAATTCACATCAGTTCATATATGACCTCCTAGGTTTTTCTGAAATCATCACTCATAATCATCCACCACACCTTGTTCAGACATTTCCCGATTAATAGGTATCCCCTCAATTTCCAATTCATTACCACTACAAAAAGAGCTGATACAAATATTTTCATTTAAATAGGCCCTTTTCACTTTTCATTGGTCTCCTTGGAATACAGACCTAGTAGTATGGTATTGCTGGGTCAAAGAGAATGTACAGATTTATATCCCTTTGGCATAGTTCCAAAATACTCTCAAAAATAGTTGAAGTGTTTCACAAGTAAACTAATAATGCAACAGTGCCCTTATTTTTCCACATCCCCACCAGCATTTGTCATCTTCCTTTTCTGTCATGTTAGCCAATCTGAGAGGTATGAGGTAGTACTTCAAAATAGTTTTAATTTGCATTTCTCTAATCAAAAGTGATTTAAAGCATTTTTTAATGTGGCTATTGATAGATTTAATTTCTTCTGAAAACTATCTGTTCATATTATTTGATCATTTACTAACTGAGTAATGGTTCTTATTTTTATAAATTTGGCTTAGCTCCCAATATATGTGGGAATTGATCCTTTATCAAAGAAACTTGCTGTAAAAATTTTTTTATTCCAGTTTAAAATACTCTCAAGTGATGACTTTCCCTCAACAATTTACAATAGGCTCTGAAGACAATTCCAAAGAAATTATAAAATACTTTGTGCAATGGCAGCACAGCCTCACAAAAAGACTGATTTGAATACAATACTATTCATTAGAATGCATAAACTCTAATATGTTTATTAAATTTATTTTGAAAAAGAAATAAAAAGGCCAAAAATTGGTAAGATTTCAGAGAAATTTCACATATTCACATCAAATGTTTTATATAAGAACAGATTTGGAGGATGCCATACTTATTAAGCACTGAGCATCACAAAAAAAGCAAAATTCTCTTAATAGACAAGAAATAACTAGTTTCTGATGCAACAATGAAATTAAGAGGTTCCGGGTTAAGATGGCAGCAGAGTAAAATGCAGCTGCTTGACCTCTTCTAACCCACACATATAGGACTCCTGAAGAGGGCATAAAAACAAATCCAGATGAACGAAGGGAACCCACAATAGGACACAGTATTGAAGGTATATGGGATCGGGGCATTTCCATGCTATAAGGGGGGTGAAGTAGCTTTCACTAAAACGCGAGCTGAGCAACACCCTCCACCCCTCACACCACCTACACGGCCAAAGTCAGCACACAAGAATTGGAGCAAATTTGGGGCATCCATTAAGTCCTTGGCAACTACCTGGGATAACCAGGGCCTGCTCCTGAGAGCAGCAAGGCTTAAGACCCCAAGAGGCTAAAGAATGCACGGACTTTGAACACAGCCCTTGAGCACAGGTACGGACGCAGGTGCAGACACGGATCCTGAGCGCAGGCACGGACCTTGGGTGGGGACCCAGTGCAGAGGGGTGCATGACTGTGGAAGCAGCACCCTGAGACTGTTATAGGAGTTTCAGGCAGAGGAACAACCAAGAGGACCACCAGGAGGCTTGACCCTGAAAACAATTAGACCTGAGACCTCAGGAACCTAAAGAGCACAGACAGACCCTAGGTGTGAAGATAAACCTGAGAGGGAGCTGGGCTAACAATGGCAAGTCAGACACAAGAATCCCAGAAGAGAAAAATCAAGAAGAAATCTTTAACATTTGACAACTTTTACAGAGAAAAAATCCAGACAACAGAGCAAACAGCAGAGGAGAACAAACAAGTAATCATATCCAAACCTTCTCAAAAAAATGAAAACTGGTCACAAGCTCTTGAAGAGTTCAAAAACTGAGATTATGAGAAAGATGGAAGAGATCTGGCAAGAAAATAACAGTTTAAAAGGCAGAATTTCGCAATTGGAGAGTGAGGCTCAGAAATCAAATGAATTGATAAGCAAATTGAAGACCAAAAATGACCAGCTGGAAGCCTTGAAGAACCAAACAGACCAGATTCAAAAGGAAAACCAAAAGATTATAGTGGAAAACCAGTCTTTAAAGGATAGAATTGGGCAATTAGAAAAAGATGCTCCCAAATCAAAAGAATTGATAAGCAAATTGGAGAACAAAATCAAACAGCTGGAAAATAACACAGATCAAATCAAAAAGGAAAATCAAAACATTATAGCAGAAAACCAGTTTCTAAAGGCAAGAACTGGGCAAGTAGAACGCAATGATCTCTCAAGACAGCAAGAACAAATAAAGCAAAATCAAAAGACTGATAAAATAGAAGGAAACATGAACTATCTCACTGAGAAACTGACAGATCAAGAAAACAGGTCTAGAAGAGACAATCTGAGAATCATTGGTCTTCCTGAAAAATCAGAAATTAATAGAAATTTGGACTCCATACTAAAAAAAATTATTCAGCAAAATTGCCCTGAAGTTCTACAACAAGAGGGCAATATAGACATTGAAAGGATCCATCTATCACCCTCTACACTAAATCCTGAAAAGACGACACCCAGGAACATAATAGCCAGATTCAAGAGCTTCCAAGTAAAAGAAAAAAATTTTACAAGAAGCCAGAAAGAAACAATTCAGATATCAAGGAGCACCAATCAGGATCACACAGGATCTGGCAGCCTCCACAGTAAAAGACTGCAAGGATTGGAATATGATATTCAGAAAGGCAAGAGAACTGGGTCAACTACCAAGGATCACCTATCCATCAAAACTGACTATAATACTTCCTGGAGAAGTATGGGCATTCAACAAGATAGAAGAATTCTAAGTATTTGCACAGAAAAGACCGGGACTAAATGGAAAGTTCAATTTCCAACCACAAAAAATCAAGAGAAACATGAAAAGGTAAATAAGAAACAGAGGGTAAAGAAAGAAAACTCTAATTTTTAAATTTGCCTCTTTATGGGCTTTAATAGGACCTAATTATTCGTATTCCTATATGGAGAAATGTTATGTGCAATTCTCTGTAGAGAACTCTATTCATTATTATAGTATCCACTATTAGAGTACTTAGAAGAATTATTCACAGGGAGAGGATGGAGTACTAAATGGACTAAGATGACATAGGGGTGGGTGGGAAAGAGGGGGGTGAATACTAGAGGTCACAAAGAGAAACTTGAATGAATAAGAAAAATAGGATATTCTCTTACACACAAAGAGGGCATAGGAAGGGGAGGGGACGAATACTATTATAAGAAGGAGAGGAAGAGGGCATTAAGAAGTAATATTTAAACCTTATTCTCAGTGGAATTAACCCTGAGAGGGAAGAGTAGCTATATCCATTGGGATATAGAACTCTATGTAACCCTACAGAGAAAGTCAGAAGGGATAAACCAAGGGGAACAGGGGAGTGGGGAGGTCAAAAAAGGGAGGGGAGGAGAAAAGGGAGGGCCTGAAAAATTAAAAGAGGGGAATAATGAGGAAGGTGGTAGAAAGGGTAGTAAATCAAGGGAGGGGACAAGGGTTACTAGTTTAAAACAAATCACTGGTTTAAAAAGAAATAGCCTAAGAAGAAGGAGTAGAACTAGGAGAGGATACCAAAATGTTGGGGAATACACAACTGATAATTATAACTCTGAATGTGAATGGGATGAACTTGCCCATAAAAAGGAAGCAAATAGCAAAGTGGATTAAAAACCAAAGTCCTACCATATATTGTCTACAAGAAACACATATGAGGCAAGTGGACATACACAGGTTTAAGGTAAAGGGCTTGAGCAAAATCCTTTGGGCATCAAATAAGAAAAAGAAGTCAGAGTGGCAATTATGATTTCTGACAAGGCCAAAGTAAAAATAGATATGATTAAAAAAGACAGGGAAGGTCATTACATCCTGATTAAAGGCAGTATAGACAAAGAGGAAATAACAGTGCTCAATATGTATGCACCAAATGGCATAGCAACCAGATTCATAAAGGAGAAACTGGCAGAGCTCAAGAAGGAAATAGATAGTAAAACCATACTAGTGGGAGATTTAAATATCCCTCTTTCAGATCTGGATAAATCAAACCAAAAAATAAATAAGAAAGAGGTAAGAGATAAATGAAGTCCTAGAAAAATTAGATTTAATATATATGTGGAGAAAAATAAATAGGAACAAAAAGAAATACACCTTCTTTTCAGCTGCACATGCTACATTCACAAAGACTGACCATGTAATACGGCATAGAAACATTGCAAACAAATGCAAAAGAGCAGAAATAATAAATGTAACCTCACACCATAATGCAATAAAAATAATAACTAGTAAGGGCACCTGGACAGGCAAATCAAAAACTAATTGGAAATTAAATAATATGATTCTCCAAAACCAGTCAGTTAAAGAAGAAATCATAGAAACAATCAACAATTTCATTGAAGAGAATGACAATGATGAGACATCCTACCAAACTCTGTGGGATGCAGCCAAGGCAGTACTCAGGGGGAAATGTATATCCTTGAGTGTATATATTAACAAATTAGGGAGGGCAGAGATTAATGAATTGGGCATGCAACTTAAAAAACTAGAAAGCGAGCAAATTAAAAATCCTCAGATGAAAACTAAATTAGAAATACTAAAAATCAAGGGACAAATTAATAAAATCGAAAGTAAAAGAATTATTGAATTTATAAATAAGACTAGAAGCTGATATTTTGAAAAAACAGATAAAATAGACAAAGTACTGGTCAATATAATACAAAAAAGGAAAGAAGAAAATCAAATTGACAGTATCAAAGATGAAAAGGGAGACCTCACCTCTAATGAAGGGGAAATTAAGGCAATCATTAAAAACTATTTCACCCAATTATTTATGGCAACAAATATAGCAATTTAGGAGATATGAATGAATATTTACAAAAATACAAATTGCCTAGATTAACAGCAGAAGAAATAGAATACCTAAATAATCCCATATAAGAAAAAGAAATTGAAAAAACCATCAAAGAACTCCCTAAGAAAAAATCGCAAGGGCCTGATGGATTCACAAGTGAATTCTATCAGACATTCAAAAGAGCAACTAATCCCAATACTATACAAATTATTTGATATAATAAGCAAAGAAGCAGTCCTACCAAATTCCTTTTATGACACAAATATGGTACTGATCCCAAAGCCAGGTAGATCAAAAACGAGAAAGAAAACTACAGACCAATCTCCCTAATGAACACAGATGCAAAAATTTTAAATAGAATACTAGCAAAGAGAATCCAGCAAATGATCAAGAGGATCATCCACCATGATCAGGAGGGATTTATACCAGGAATATAAGGATGGTTCAGCGTTAGGAAAACCATCCACATAATTGACCATATCAACAATCTAACAAACAAAAACCACATGATTATCTCAATAGATGCTGAAAAAAACCTTTGACAAAATACAGCATCCATTCCTATTGAAAACCCTGGAAAGTATAGGAATAGAAGGACCTTTCCTAAAAATAATAAACAGTATATATCTAAAACCATCAACAAGCATCATATGCAATGGGGATAAATTAGAAGCCTTTCCAATAATATCAGGAGTGAAACAAGGATGCCCATTATCTCCTCTATTATTTAACTTTGTACTGGAAACATTAGTAGTAGCAATTAGAGAAGAAAAAGAAATTGAAGGTATCAAAATAGGCAATGAGGAGACTAAGCTATCACTCTTTGCAGATGATATGATGGTCTACTTAAAAAATCCTAGAGAATCAACTAAGAAGCTTGTAGAAATAATCAACAACTTTAGCAAAGTTGCAGGATACAAAATAAATGCACATAAATCATCAGCATTTCTAAATATTTCCAACACATCACAGCAGCAAGAGGTAGAAAGAGAAACACCATTTAAAAATCACCCTAGACAATATAAAATATTTAGGAATCTATCTACCAAAACAACCACAGCAATTATATGAAAACAACTACAAAACACTTTCCAAACAATTAAAACTAGATCTAAACCATTGGAAAAATATTGATTGCTCATGGGTAGGATGAGCTAACATAATAAAAATGACCATTCTACCCAAATTGATTTACTTATTTAGCGCCATACCTGTCAAACTACCAAAAAACTTTTTTACTGAATTAGAAAAAACTATAACAAAGTTCATTTGGAATAACAAAAGATAAAGAATATCAAGGGAAATAATGAAAAAAAATGTGA
The DNA here is from genome assembly GCF_016433145.1 of Gracilinanus agilis. Taxonomy (NCBI): domain Eukaryota; kingdom Metazoa; phylum Chordata; class Mammalia; order Didelphimorphia; family Didelphidae; genus Gracilinanus; species Gracilinanus agilis. The sequence continues at coordinate 3,695 of NW_025391417.1, read as the reverse complement.
AGGAAGGGGGCCTAGAAGTACCAAATATTAAACTGTATTATAAAGCAGCTGTCATCAAAACAATATGGTACTGCCTAAGAGACAGAAGGGAGGATCACTAGACTAGACTTGGGGTAAGTGACATCAGCAAGACAGTGTATGATAAACCCAAAGAGCCCAACTTTTGGGACAAAAATCCTTTATTTGACAAAAACTGTTGGGAAATTTGGAAAACAATATGGGAGAGAATAGGTTTAGATCAACATCTCACACCCTACACCAAGATAAATTCAGAATGGGTGAATGATTTGAATATAAAGAGGGAAACTATAAATAAGTGAACATAGAATAATTTACTTGTCAGATTTCTGGGAAAGGAAAGACTTTAAAACCAATCAAGAGTTAGAAAAAATTACAAAATGTAAAATAAATTATTTTGATTATATCAAATTAAAAAGCTTTTGTACAAACAAAAACAATGTAGTCAAAATCAGAAGGGAAACAACAAATTGGGAAAAAATCTTCATAACAAAAAACTCTGACAAGGGTCTAATTACTCAAATATACAAGGAGTTAAACCAATTGTATAAAAAATCAAGCCATTCCCCATTTGATAAATGGGCAAGAGACATGAATAGGCAATTTTCAAATAAAGAAATCAAAACTATCAATAAGCACATGAGAAAGTGTTCTAAATCTCTAATAATTAGAGAAATGCAAATCAAAACAACTCTGAGGTACCACCTCACACCTAGCAGATTGGCTAAAATGAAAGAAGGGGAGTGTAATGCATGCTGGAGGGGATGTGGCAAAATTGGGACATTAATGTATTGCTGGTGGAGTTGTGAACTGATCTAAGCATTCTGGCTGGCAATTTGGAACTATGCTCAAAGGGCTATAAAAGAATGCCTACCCTTTGATCCAGCCTTACCATTGCTGGGTTTATACCCCAAAGAGATCATAGATAAACAGACCTCTACGAAAATATTTATAGTTGCACTTTTTGTAGTGGCAAAAAACTGGAAAATGAGGGTATGCCCTTCAATTGGGGAATGGCTGAACAAATTGTGGTATATGCGAGTGATGGAATACTATTGCGCTAAAAGGAAAAATAAACTGGAGGAGTTCCAGGTGAACTGGAAAGACCTCTAGGAACTGATGCAGAGCGAAAGGAGCAGATCCAGGAGAACATTGTACACAGAGACTGATATACTGTGGTAAAATTGAATGAAATGGACTTCTGTACCAGCAGCAATGCAATGACACAAGACAGCTCTGAGGGATTTATGGTAAAGAACGCTACCCACATTCAGAGGAAGGACTGCAGGAGAGGAAACATATAAGAAAAACAACTGCTTGAACGCATGGGTTGGGGTGGACATGATTGGGGATGTGGACTAGAAACAACCACACCAATGCAACTAACAACAATATGGAAATGGGCCCTGAACAAGGACACATGTTACAACCAGTGGAAATGTGCGTCAGCCATGGGTGAGGGGAGAGCGGGGGGGTGAAGGGGAAAGTAGGGGTATGAAGCATGTAATCAGGTTAAAAATGAATATTAATAAATGTATGAAAATAAAAAAAATTAAAAAAAAGAATATAAACAATTGCTTGAACGCATGGGCTGAGGAGGACATGATTGGGGATGTAGACTCAAAACAACCACACCAATGCAACTAACAACAATATGGAAATAGGCCCTGAACAATGACACATGTTACAACCAGTGGAAATGTGCATCGGCCATGGGTGGGGGAAGAGCGGGAGGTGAAGGGGAAAGTAGGGGCATGAAGCATGTAAACAGGTTAAAAATGAATAATAATAAATGTTTAAAAAAATAATCACTTGAAATAAAGGAATAAAAAGGTAATTATCTAACAAAATATATGGCCACTTCAGTAGATTCTCCTGCCACTCACCTCACACCACCTCCAGCAAACAGGATTACAGGAAGAGAGAGTGAGAGGTGGGGGTACACCAAACTTATATCCTTCCTACATCAGCATGTAATGTGAAAAGGAACATGGGATGCTGGGAGTTGTAATTTTAGGATACAGAAATTAATTACACACTACTAAGTTCCAAACTAATCCAGTCCAATCAAAACCAACCCAATCAGTGTTTAATCCAACCCTAATTAGGTCTGTCAATGAAGACCAGTCACCTTCCAAAAAGTTCAAGGAAGGGGCAAAAACTAACAGTCCAAAAAGCCAAAAGTCCTCTCAGTAAGCTCAGGCCCACCTTTATATTCCAGCAACTAAATGCCAACCACCAATTAATCACCAACCCACACCACCAGCAACCACCCCCCAATGACCAACTCACACGCAGTAGCCAACTTCCTGCAACTGCAAACACTAACTGTCAGCAACTGCAGGCCAACCAACTGATGTTAGGCCCCTTTTATAACCTCCTCCTACCTCGCTTCCTGTCTCTATGGTTCCCCCTGCCTGTCACTTGGGTTGGGTTAATCTCTACACATCTCTATAGTAAGAGGACCTCCAGGTCCCCTGTTAAATTAGAGAAAAGGAAAAAAGAATTCCTTTTTACATACTGATCACCTCCTGAAAAAGAACGCAAAAGAATAACTCTCAAGAATAATTATAGCCAAGTTAAAAGATCACTCTATTGCAAATATGAACAATACGGAAATAGGTTTTGAACAGTGATATGTGTGTAATCCAGTGGAATTACCTGTCAGTTCAGGGAAGGGGTAGAGAAGAGAGGTGGGAAAAAATATGAATCATGTAACCATGGAAAAATATTCTAAATAAATAAATTCTATTTCTTCTGCTGTTAATCTAGGCAATTTATATTTTTGTAAATATTCATCCATATCTCTTAGATTGCTATATTGCCATATAATGGGGCAAAATAGTTTTTAATGATTGCCTTAATTTCCCCTTCATTAGAGGTGAGGTCTCCCTTTTCATCTTTCATACTGTCAATTTGGTTTTCTTCTTTCCTTTTTTTTATTAGATTGACCAGTACTTTGTCTATTTTATCTGTTTTTTCAAAATATCAGCTTCTAGTCTTATTTATTAATTCAATATTTCTTTTACTTATGATTTTATTAATTTCTCCCTCAATTTTTAGTATTTCTAACTTAGTTTTCATCTGGGGGTTTTTAATTTGCTCCCTTTCTAATTTTTTAAGTTGCATACACAATTCATTAATCTCTTCCCTCCTTAGTTTGTTAATATATGCACTCAAGGATATAAACTTCCCCCTGAGTACTGCCTTGGCTGCATCCCACAGAGTTTGGTAGGATGTCTCATCATCGTCATTCTCTTCAATGAAATTGTTGATTGTTTCTATGATTTCTTCTTTGACAAATTGGTTTTGGAGAATCATATTGTTTAATTTCCAATTGGTTTTTGATTTGCCTGTCCAGGTGCCCTTACTAATTATTATTTTTATTGAATTATGATCTGAGAAAGTTACATTTATTATTTCTGCTCTTTTGCATTTGTTTGCAATGTTTTTATGCCATATTACATGGTCAATCTTTGTGAATGTACCATGTGCAGCTGAAAAGAAGGTGTATTCCTTTTTGTCCCTATTTATTTTTCTCCACATATCAATTAAATCTAATTTTTCTAGGACTTCATTCACCTCTCTTACCTTTTTCTTATTTATTTTTTGGTTTGATTTTTCTAGATCTGAAAGAGGAATATTTAGATCTCCCACTAGTATGGTTTTACTATCTA
>NW_025391416.1:0-9921 GCF_016433145.1 Gracilinanus agilis | reverse complement strand
TATGACCTGTCTCCAGGACTGGAGATCAGAACTGAAGTTAAGTTCTGGCCAAACAGAGATGCAGGAAAACAGATGTCATAGACCTTAGAAAGGGAACGGGGCAGTAGCAGGTTCTTTTTGGCTTGGGACTTGCTATCAGTCTTCTCTGGAGCATTTATCATGCTGGCAAGCATAAGCCTTTTCTGACTAAATGAACTCTGCCTGCCTTCACTTGCAGCCATTGGAACCATGGCCCAGACAGAACTGGAGCAGAGGAAGTGTGGTGCAATTTGGATGCTTTTTTTTAGTTAAGGTGGTCTGCTGATCATTCTCTCCTTCTTTCTATCTCTCTCTAACTTTTATTAATAAATGATTATGAATTAATATCCAGTCTTCAAGTAATTTTAATCATAGTAATGTTTTAAGGTTTAGCACAGATTTCTTCCAGGTAGATTTCCTCTGACTCCTCTATTCATCCAGTCTGTCATGGGTTGTGGCATTTCTGTTTTCTCCTTTAGCACATTAGGGATTTAAGTGTTAAGATCCAGTAGTGGTGGTTACACTGACATTGATGAAGAAATTATTTCAATAGAAATGTTGACAGAGCTGGCCCATTTTTCATCTCTTTATTGTTCTCCTTCATCTAGAGAAGATACTCTTGGGATGTTCTGACTTAATTGGGTACCACATCAAGCCTTCTGCAAACTGGTTTTTCCCTCTACTGCTTCTTATGGATATATAGGTGACACTACTCATAATCGTCTACCATCATCTTCTGTAAGAATATCAGCATAATGTTATAACAAAATAGATAGCCTAATGATCTAAACATTCAAGATTTTTTTAAAGAAGACAAAATGAATTTACACAAAGGACTTCACAGGTAAATCCACAAAGTATGAATTTGAATACTGATTCCTAAAAGATAAATATGTAATATTTTCATCTTTTCCCCACTATTGTTAAGGTACATTTTCATTAAAATAGAATGTCTGAGCATTAAGTGATCCTGCAATATATTTTTCTATCCATCGAAACTCTGAAGTGTTTTTCATCAGTTAATGAGACTGCATCACCTATAGCACTGCTGGAGCGCCATCTGTAAATTTCACCTGAACCTCATCATCATCCATCATGATGTAGTTTAAAATGCTACCAATCAGAGAGAGTTCAGGATACCAATATCTCAACAGTGGAGGCCAATACTTGCTAACTTGTGAGAAAAATAGTCAGAGCTATTAGCAGTTCATTTTCCTAAGCACTAAATTCATTCAGATGATAGATATCCAATGTAGCCAAATTTGTCCAAGGAAAATGCACACTTGACAAGTATATGACAAAAGGGATAGAGGCCCAGCCAGTCTCTTTGTAGTGGAAAACTGGTCTGAGAGCCAATTTATATGCACACTGCAGAAGGAATTTTTCTGTGGAAAGATTTCTAATCTTCACTAATGAAGCCCACGCAGTGAGACTAGATTGAGGAGCAAAGGTCACCAAAATGTGGTTAAAAGTCTCAGGAATTGATCATTATGGGCACTATTTCCCTATGTTTCCAAATCAGCTTCTCTGAAATACAAGCTAGTGTTTTCTTCCTCACCTTGATGGTCATGACAACTTGCCAGATCTCAGGAATCTGAGTCTCCTGTTCAAATTCCTCATGGTCCAACAACATTTCCTCCTTCCAAATTGTTGAGGGGAGGGAAGCCTGCCCCTGCTCTGGTTTTCTTGGGTGTATAATATTGGCCTCCCTGGCAGAATTACCCACACTGCCCCCAGACGTACAATAGAGACAGCCTTGCTCCAGGGCCCTGGACCGAAGTCCAGAATCACCATAGCAACAGTCACCCTGGCTCTGCTCCTCCCCTGTCCTGTGGCTCCAACGCAGGCCACGTGGTGAGGGACAGGTGTGGGGGAAGCAGACTGCACATTCAGGAGGGAAACAGCCCTGGCCTGTCTCCCTGACAAAAATCCATGGGTCATTCAAAATAGCCATCTCTTCCTTCCTTCCTTCCTTCCTTTCCATGGGAGTGGGAGGGGGGATTGAGAATAATGGGGAGTTAGGAAAATATACCTTATGTGTTTGTTTGGGTAGTTTTTTCATTGATACTTTGTAAGAATGGCTAAGCACCTTCAGTTCCTCCATCTTTTACAAAGGTCACTAAATCAGTAATACACAAATTCAGGAAGGATCTGGGATTTCTTCAGTAAAAGGAACTCTCAGTATGGGAACTTCTTCCATTAATAGAGATTGAAGCCCCATGTATGGCCTAGTAAATCAAGTCCTTGGGAATTCCTTGAGTCACAGAGAGTTTGAGAAGCTTCTCAGGAACCCAGAGATAATAAGTGGGAAGGGAATTTGTAAGAAAAAAGAATTCAAATTGTTGTCTTCTTGACACCAGGACCTTCCTGAGCATGCTATTTGCAGTAATGGGCTTATCTTAATAATAAAAGGAACATCAATGACTAACAATTATATAATAGTTTATCTTTTTTTTTTCTCTTTTTTTTTTTTTGCAGTGTTCCTGCCACTAGGACCTTCCTGACCATTCTGTCTGCTATAACTGGTTTACCTTAATAGTAAAGGGAACAAGGAGCAGTGATGTGGCTCAGTGGATTGAGAGCCAGACCTACAGATGGAAGGAACTGGGTTCAAATATGACCTGAGACACTTCCTAGCTGTGTGACCCTGAGCAAGTCACTTAAGCCCCATTGCCTAGCCTTTAACACTCTTCTATCTTGGAACCAATACTTTGTATTGGTTCCAAGACAAAAGGTAAGGGTTTGAAAACAGTAAAAGCAACAGCAAAATCTAACAATTATATAATAGCTTATCATTTAAAAAAATTTTTTTAACCTTATCTTCTGCCTTATCAATTATAAGATAAAAGAATGATAAGGACTAAGGAATCAGGGTTAAGTGATTTGCCCAGGGTCTCAGAGCTCGGAAGTACCTAAGGCCACATTTGGACCAAAGTCCACCCAGCTCCAGCTCTGGCACTGTATGGGCTGTGCTACCTATCTGCTCTAGTAATTTATCATTTGCAATGCACTTTACATTTATGTGAAGTCATCTGATTCCCCCAACCATCCTGAAGAGTAAGCACTAATAATTACTCATTTAATTGACACTTTAAGGGATATATAGCATTTAAAAAACAACAACTTTGTCTTCCATTGATACTAAATATTAGTTCCAAGGCAGAAGAGTAGTAAAGGCTAGGCAATAGGGGTTAAATGACTTGTCCAGAGACACATAGCTCAAATGTGTCTGAGACTAAATTTGAACCCAGAACCTCCTGTCTCTAGACCTGACTCTCAATCCACTAGGCCACCTACCTGCCAGAAAAATTACATAGCATTTTTCTCAAATCAACTTTGTGGAATAGATAGTCGATAGCTTATAGAAGTTTATAGACAAAATGTTTTAGAGAACTTAATATAGAACTGCAGTTTATAGAAGAACCAACTGAAGGTCAGAGAGTGTATCATACAGCTAATAAGTGTCAGAGCTGGGATTCCAATCTGATTCTAAATCTACCTCTCTTTTCATCATAATAGTATCTTCTCTAACTGAGGAAATGTCATTAAAACATCTTCATTTATGTGTACAGGAGTAATTTCAAAAACAAGCAGATTTTGAGCTAGAAGGGACCTTTGGGTTTGTTGAGTTTATTTTACAGATTGATAGATTGAGGCACAGAGAAAGTGATTTACCTAGGGTCACACTACTAGTGTTGGAGGCAACACTGGAATAGAGAATAGCATCCCTACCATCAATGCTCTCTCTGCTGTAGTACACTGTCCCTTATTTTGCAAAAAAACAAACAAAAAAAATGTTCTGATTTTGCAAGAAAGGAAGAACAACATGATATGATAGGAAAGAACACTATACTGGGAGTCATGAGACCTGGGTTCAAAACCCAGCTCTGCTAAAACTACCTCCAACACCTTGGACTAGCCACTTCAATTTTCAGAACTTCAATTTATGCATCTACCAAATGAAGGGATTGCCTTAGGCCAGTGGTTCTCAAAGAGTAAATTTGAGACCCCTGGAGGCCCTAAGGCCATTTTAGGAGGTCTACCAACTTGAAACTATCTTCAGAATAATGCTGTTATCAGGCAGCTAAGTGGAGTTGTGGGGGGCTTGAGGGGAGCCTCTGGGTTCAGGACAGTTACCCTTTGCAAGAATGCAAGACTCCATAAGTTAGCTTAGAAATAAAAAGAGAAATTTATTAATTTGGTATTCATGTTGAAGTGGCTGGGAGGACAGTGTAGGTGGAGCACTGACTCCTAGAGGACATGGATTCTGGGCTTTATGTATCCTTTTGACAACAGACGGGATGCTGGTGGGATGAAGTTAGGCAGAAGTGGGAGATGTTTGTCACTTGACTAGAGTGATGTTTTGTGTCCTGAAGACATAGGGGGTGACCGGGCATAATTTAGGGGATGAGTAGATGTCCTAGATTACAGCTCACTGGTATCAGAGCATAACCTGAACATGTATATCTGTGTCCATCTCAAAATCTAGGGGAGAATACAAGGGGAATATTTCTCTTAGGGGTCTTTCCTTATCATGAGTCTCTGATATCCAGAGTCACCTTTTCCTCAGCATTACAAGAATGCAAGGAAGGGATGGAATTTTCCTATCCTCTATTTGACCTGGAACACTTCTAGGGTTTAGGGTGTCCAAAGGAAACCAGGGGTCCCATGCCAGTAGTTCAGTGGATAGTACTGTATAGTATAGTGCAAATAGGGTTCATGTCAGCCCTGTGAAGCCTTGCTGCAGAGTTTCTAACAGTTGAGGAAGGGTTTAGAATCTTGAGGAGTTTCAATTGACCCTGGAGACTTGTGGAGAGTAGAAGGGTCAATCTGAGCTCTATCTTTGGATTGAAAACCTGACCTATATTCTGCAGCTTTTCTCTTAAAATTTGTTAGTTTAACTATTTCCTTTGAATCTCCCTAACCTCCCTTATTCTCCATCATCATTTCCCCTTCCTAAATTTCTTTGGAGTTTTGAAAGAAGGATAGATCTGAGTATTAGTTTCAAACTTGATAGTTTAGTTTCCCGTGGTCAAATAGGGCTTACCCTTGTTACAAATTATTGAATCATTGTATTCAACTTTCCTAACCCTATAGGATACAAAACCTCGGAGCTGATTTAGGCAGGTTCCTATCTCAGTCTCCCTCCTGTCTCCCTCCCCTACCTGAAGCTTTCTCTAAGCGGCTGTTAAGAGTTACCTTGTATCCCTCCATCCCTTCCAATCAACCCTAAAATTCAATAAACCCTGTTTTGTCACTTAATCAAAGCCTTTGGATACTTCATTAGTTGATTGATAGGAGAGGGAGAAGGGAGAAGGAATAATTTCTCTCTGGGTTTTGAGGGAAGCTGGAGGCATCCATTTTGAAGGAAGTGAGATCTCAATACTTCCTCTGAATCTTCCTTAGTGAACCTGAGAAACTGACTAGAAAGTACTCTAGTCAGTTTCAAGCCATTCTTGGCTGGCCCCGACCTTTGTCTGTGAAAGTGCCCTTCCCATCTGAAAGGCTCAGTTTGTTTCCCTTCAGTGTCTCTGTCTCAATCTGTATACCCAGTCTGTGGCTCCCAGGCTACAGCTGCCTTGCCTTAAATACCTCATCCTCTCCCTTACAACTCCTTTTATCTCTGTGTTTATATTCCCTAAACTCAGTCATTCCTTTACCTCTCCTACCATCTCAATCTAGTACTTTCACCATTGTACCTTCCTTATCCACTTTACTGCCTTAGGGATCCACAAAAACCCTATCCACTGTGCCTTATCCCCTATTCACTCTACCTTTAGTCCCTTACCTGCTTTATCCACTATTACAACCCTACCTCTGCCTTAATTTCCTTATTACCTCCAGCCCTTGGTCTCATATCACCCTATTGCCATATTCCCTCATAATATCTAAAACATATTCGCTTATTACAATAGACCTCAAGTATGACCCTGGGCAAATCACTGAGTCTACCTCAGTTTTCTCAACAGAAAAATGACTATAATAATAGTATCTTCCTTCACCTCACAAGATTGTGCTGAGGATTAAATGCAATAATAGTTGTAAAATGCTTTCCACAATGCTTGATATATAGTTGTTCCCTTCCCTTATCTATTAAGATACTCCTTTCTTTTTCAACTAAATAGCTATATGAGGCCAGATTTCTATCATTATGTTTCAGTCAAAACAACATCACAGAGGGCAGCTGAGTAGCTCAGTGGATGGAGAGCCAGGCATAGAGACGGGAAGTCCAAGATTCAAATCTGGCCTCAGACATTTCCTAGCTTTGTAACCCAGGGCAAGTCACTTGACCACCAGCCCTTAGTGTTCTTCTGCCTTGGAACCAATACACAGTAATGATTCTAAGACAGAAGGTAAGAGTTTAAAAAAAATAACACAAGAGAGTGAATGCAAAAGCAGATATAAGAATCCAGTTGTCTTCTATTAGGTCAGGTAGGAAAGATTTTCAAAAATATGTGAATTAATGTGATTCTTCTAACTAAATTTTTTGTTCTAGGAAAAATGGCTGTTTTCATTTAAATGTTATTTGTGTTAACATGTAATAGGTTTGTTATTGTTATTTTTAATGAATTAAGTAAATATTTTTTAAATTGATCACTTTTCATTTGTAATAAATATTGATAGATATAATTCATATGAACAAAAGACATTGGGATACTCAATCATTTTTTAGATGAACGGGTAGTAAGTTCAAGAAGTTTGAGAACTGCTATCGTAGGCTATTCTAGCTCTGATAGGCTATGGTTCTATAAGTCATGTGTCAACTTGGAAAAACACAAAACTACTAAAGTAGTCAGAAAAACCAAGTCTTTATTAAGAAAAGAGAGGTCCATAATAATTGGCCACTATCACAGAGCCAAGTGCCAAAAACTACACAAAGTTAAAACCCTGGGGCTCTGGGGACAGTATCTCTGGGTGGATCAATGAATTAGAATATTCTCCAAAGAATAATAGAGCTTGGGGAATCTTATATACCTTTTGGGGAACCTTAGGGAAAAATGATTGATTGGCTTTACCCTAGATACAAGGGAATGAGAAGTCCAAGACAGGATTATCAGGGAGAGGCTGATACTTTACAATGAATACAAAAGGGAAAGGTCCAGCCAAGGGCTGGGCTACCTGGGAGAGAACTTTGATACAACAGGAGAAACTACTAGGACAAAAGGGTACTTAACATTTGATTAGATCTACTAGTCCCACCATGAACTGGGACCTTGAAGTACTTCAAAAGATCTATTGTTCTGTCTGAAATGGGTAAGTCTGGGACTTCACTCCTGGTGAGTTCTGTTCCCCCAAAAAAACACAGTTGACACATGCCTTCTGTTTCTGGGTTAAAATTTTGTCATACTTAATGGTTTGTGAACAATTGAACCTTGTTTCCCAATCCAAGTTTAAGAAAAACAAAAACAAAATCTCCCCAGATAAAACACAGCCAAGTTCATGTGGGAAGCTAAGTGGGTGTCTGTAAAAGTGGATGTGTTCCCTTTATATCAGATTTGGACACTCTAGAACTGATTCAGGGTGTCTGAACAATGATAGAAGACCACAACAACTTATTGGGTGGGATGATTTGAGTGTGTCAATCACAACAGAGCCTTTTGTTGATGGGGTTGGCTGATCAAGTTCTCTCCTGAACAAGAGCAGTAAGGTGATGATGTCTAGACCTTATCAAAGATAGAGTCTGTTTTTTCTAGGTCTCTTCACCCTCCAGTCAAAGACTATGAGGAGGTCACTAAAAAGAAGAAAAACTGAGAGTCAACTAAGAAATGATGAAGTTGAAGAAGCATTGTACGGCAGGAGGCAGGAGGGATGGATTCCATCCATGCTCCACTGAGCTTCAGGTATATTATATACTAGTAAATGATCAAGGAGTCATTGGAGCAAGATTAGATTAAAAGTTTTCTTTAGGTATGAGTTCTGGGAAGTGGCAAGTTAGCATTAATTCACTGTCTGATTGAAGCAGCAGAAATGTCACCGCACAGAGGAAGGGGGCAGAATTGGAGAGTCCTGGAGCTAGCTCTAATCAGTTTAGAGAACTAGTTGTTACATTTTTAGCTTGAGCATTTACAACTCAGAACTGAGTAACTGCTACAAATCAGAGTTTGTTTTATTGTTTCCTTGGTTGTCTAACCTTAAGAAAGTGTTAATGATGAAGATTAAACTTGAAAGTATGTGTGTTTACATTGTTTTCCCCAGAGTTAAACATTTATCAGTGTACCTTATATTGTTTCTCAATAAACATTACTTGAGTTCACCATCAAGGGTTTAGTAGAAGGCCCAGGGAATAAAGTCATCTCTGATGACTGCAGGGTAATGGAAAGAATAATGATAACTGCCATATATCACCCCAACAGCAGAGAAAGTTTCCACTTTGGGGATCTGAGCTCTGTCTAATAAACATAGAAACACAGTAACATGGGATTGTCCAGAAGGATAATGGAATACACAGGTCATTATAATCTCAGGACGTTAAGCCCTGGTATCTAGAACCTGTGGTATCTAGAACCAGGTGTGCCCAGTCCCTCTGGAGAGAAAACTTCACTCCTCAAACCAGCTGCCAAAAGAGGAGAATGTCAGTCCATGGTGGTGGGTGTTTGGCACAGATCTGAAATGTAAAGTTAAGGTGTTTAAAAAAAAAAAACGCACACACAACTTTTTTATTTTTTAAGGAGATCTGGAGCAGAGGAAGACAAGAGTAGGAAAGAAGGGGTTATTGTAGGAGAAACAAAATTAATAGTTACTGAAGAGACCTTGGGTCTGGGGCCAAATTTACTGACCAAAATACAGTTTCTCCCTGTACCTTGCATGCCAAAAGATAGGTAGCAGAGTGGATAGACAATCAGCCTTAGAACCAGTGAAACATGGGTTCGATATTGATCTCCAACACATTCTTCTTGTTCAGGCTTAGGACTTCTCTCTCTAAACTCTTAGATCTACATAAATCTAAGATTCCAGATAACAGAGCAATTACTTAATCAGTACTTCCCTAGGCCATTTTTGTTGCACTGGCTACACTCTCCTTCTTTTTCATTCTTGAATCCTTGTTAACTCCCTTGCAATTCAACACTGTCCTTTATGCTTAAATTTCGTGACCACCTCATTCTGTTGCTACTCAGTCTCTTCCAAATCACAAACCCTGAATTATTTTTACCATCAACCTCTGATCCTATTCATGTGCTTCTGAACAGAATTAGATGAAGTCACATAACCTGGCTGACTGAGTCTAATACAAATTTCTGTTGCTTAATGCCAGTAGGGTCTACACTACAAGGCAAAGCTTCTTTTCCTCTCTGATTTGTTATCCCTTTCAATACAGGCACTATTTTTCTTTTTCTCCTCAAACCTTCCACAACACCTTCCATTTGCTCAGCTGAGGGTCTCGCCTTATACTTCACATACACAAAAAAGACATGAGCCATGTATAAAATTGGTACTGTGGCTAGAGGACTGGTCTCAGTCAGAAAGACTTTGATTTAAAAGTTCTACCTCTGATGCATTACTTGGGAGATCCTGGGCAATACTAAATCTCTCATTGCTTCCCAGGCAAATCTTTTAAGAGTATAATTGTCAAAGCAATAGCTGCTCTGAGTTGGTAAATGAGATTCCTACACTAGTAATTCTCTATCCACTGAACTAATAGATCTGGACATATGTTTATATAACAGTGATTACTCTGGTTCCCAATAATTGAATGCCAGGTATGTTATATTTTTCCCCTTCTTTGGAGTTCTCTGGTATTCTCAAGGGAATAAGGGGGGAGGGGAGTCTTATTTCTGCCATTGGCTCAAGTCCTTACCAATTAGATTCCCTCAATTTTAGGGGTCCAAATTCATTTTTAACTACTTAGTATTTCGATGTTCCGGGTTAAGATGGCGGCAGAGTAAGAAGCAGCTCTTAACCTCT
>NW_025391415.1:0-5708 GCF_016433145.1 Gracilinanus agilis | reverse complement strand
GTGTGTGTGTGTGTGTGTGTGTGTGTGTGTGTGTGTGTGTGTGTGTGTTGGGGGGTTATAGAAATTGCTGGGTGACCAATTTTTGAGAAAAAAAGAGGGCAGATGCCCTTACATTCTGATGGAAGCTCCCCAGCTATTTTTAATACGTGTTAATGAAAGGCACTCCCAAAGGCAACCAGAAGAAGCCAACCCTTCCTATTTCGAAAATGAAAACAGTGCCAGAAATGGAACAGAGATGGAAGAGAGAAGGAACTTTGTAACTCATCTGCAGGGTCTGTCTCTTTACATCTTGTATACCCAAGCCTAGGGTCTAGACGGGAAGGAGGGATAAAAGTCAGTACTGTACTGTGTATTTACTGCCCCTAGGGAAGGAGAGCAAGACTCTTTCATATTTGATAAACACAAATATAGAACAGGACAAAGAGGGACCTAATTAAGGACTTGCCTGCCGGGTTTTCTCCGTCTCCCCTCCTGTTCTCCACTTTTCCTCCCTGATTTCCCAAGCAATACTTTGTCCAGTGCTTCCACCTACCAACAAGGTACAATTAAGGAAAGTTAAACAAACACCTCTGTGTGGGCTTCCAGCTCCCAGCCCTTCTGTCCCCCTCCTTACACTCCCCCACCCCAATACAGATCACAGCATCATCCTGTCGACCAAGCTGGAGAACAGGAAAGGTCACCCACTGACGTGTTGACTCAGAGAAGAATTTCGAAAAATGAAACAAAAATGCATCATTTCAAAGGAGTCAAACAGAGCAAACCAATGGTTTACTGGGTCTTTCTTGAGAACCTGATGGGCGAAGGGAATGCTCAAGTTCTTCCTGGCTTCCTTGGCCTTGAACCTAAGGGCAAAAGGGGTGAAATTCTTATTTCACCTTTTTATTTGTCCTTCATCTCCCAAGGACAGGGGTCATCCTTAGCCTGTGTGTGTGTGTGTGTGTGTGTGTGTGTGTGTGTGTGTCTCACAGATCCCTTTGGCAATCAGGTTATTTCTGTGAACTCCTTCTCCAAGTACTATTTTTACAAGAATGAAATAAAATAGGTTGTTATATAAAGGAAACTGTTTATGTCCAAATAAAAAGATGCATTTTTCCCATCCAAGTTCATGAACTCATTGACATTTAGAGTTCCTTCAGCCTCAGTGTACTGGAACCATTTTGAGTTCCAAATTGTTAAATTTTCCATGTGAGCATTTATACCTGAGAAACTAGCAAACTCCTTAAGTCAGGGACTGATTTGTTGTTTTGTTGATTGTTTGGACTTAAGAAAGAGATGGAGAAAAAGTCCATGATGCAAATTAAATGTAAAAGCCTTCTTTTTTTCAGAGATCTAATTGTTAAAAATTTACCAGCACACGTCCTGACTTTTAAGGACCCGTGGACATTAGATTAACGACTTCTGGCCAGGGGGTGAGATTGGTCCTAAGACCCTGGACCAGAGCTAAGTCTACAGTTTGGAATGGGGCCCCTGCCTGATGGAACTTGGGATGGGGTATTTCTTTCAGACCCTTATCCCCACACTGCCCTGGGCTCCCAGAGACCCTCCATGCCTCAACATAGCGGGAGGAACTGAGCAAACTCTATAACCACAATTCGAAATACAGGATCCTGTAGAAATGTACAGGATTTCTGGCTTTGACCTCCCAGCCCCTTGTAATCAGAAAATAAGGCAAATCCGTGTGGGTGCCTTCAGCAGTTGTATTGTCTCTCTGTAAGTGGTGGTCCCCACTGAGAGTTCCTCCTTTGATGTCTAAGCCCTCCATGATTCAGGGATGCGGGAGAAGGGAAGGAAACTGACCACGAATCTCTCTTTGCCCATGTATGATGTTTGGGATGTAAATGGTCCGAAAAGACAGTGACAGGGGTGCTGTCCAGAACAAGGAAGCCGGTGAACAATGCCAGGATCTGTAACTGAGGCTGAGCTACGAGTCCCAGCCAGGAGGCAGACAGTGTCCCCCAGGCTGCCTCAGAAGCTTGAGCTGGGACGGGAGCCAAGATGACAAACCAGAGCAGGAACAGGTCAGGCAGGGATCTGGAGGGAAAACCAAGTCAGGCAATTTGAGACAGGCTCTGTGGCCTCTTAAGCCAAGTGAGGGAGGGGCAGGACACACCCCTTTCCCCATTTTGCTTAACTGGGCTGAGCTGGACTTCCACTTGTGGTGTGGACAGCTTGGCCGCAATCTATTTTATTTTTAAGCTTTAAAAGACCATAAAGTAAAATAAACCAAAAAGGGGTTATTTAAGCCAAAGAAAAATAGCCTTAAAGTAACACTAGCTTCATTCAGGGCTATGAAACGGAGTTGTTGAGAGTGAGGTTTGAGAATAATAAGAAGGAGGAGGATGACTGGACCTCTACAAGTCAGAAGCATTTTCACATCGATCATTCTCATGGGAAGACTAGGAAGTAGACGGAGCACATCTGGAGGAGGGTCCCGGCCTGATTGGCAGCAGGAGGATTACTAAAGTTGCTGGAGAGCCAGAAGCACAGAGCTTTTAGCACTTACCCAGGTAGAATAATCACAGGGAGTCGACCACCATCACACACCCAGGGAGCCTGTAGGAGCAGGTCTGGCTGGTCCTCTGCCACATCTTCATCCACAGTCATTCCTGGAAACCACTGGAAAGCCACAAAGACTTTCTTCCTCATCACTCAGTCCCAGATTCTTTGACGGGGATGCTTTCCTCACTTTGTATCTACTGGACTTTTCTACTATAGCTTCACTTTGATGGTGATTGGTCAGGGGGTTTATGTTCTTCCTACTGAGGGACTGGAGCATAAGGGAAGGATGTGGGATCCAACAGACAGAAAGAGTTCCCTGGAGGTAGTAGAGGGTTTCCACAAATTCCATCCCATCCAGCCATGGCCTTTTGAAGTCCCTTGGAGGCATCCTTGTGGAAGGAATAGCCTATGGCACATCAGGAGAAAATTTGGCAGATCCCATCCATAACCACATGTGGGAGTTGGAATCTGAAACAACTGCTGAAATAAGATGGAAGCTTTGGGGAAATCAAGTTGGAAGGCATATAAATCATCACAGCCCCAAGATTCCCTGAGGGTCACCCAGATGACCCAGTTCCCAATCTCTATCGAATAACCAGCCTTCTTGCTTCTTTTAGCCCTTGAACTTCAGTATTCTATACTCCAGTACCCTGGGATCCTAACACCAATCAGGCTAACCAGATTTTCAGTTTACACTTCCTTAGTTCCAACTGCTAGACAGGGATTATCCTTCCTCCCAAGGGTTTGCCTGTGTCTGACATGCGTCCTCCATGCTTCAAGTGGGACATGGTGGAAACTCTATTATTATTCTGTCAATGCTGTTCCAGGTCCAATTGTAGTTGTCCCCCTTCTGATCCTTTCCAGGAATACAGACTGACATCCAATCAACATTCCTTCAGATACTCGAGAATTTTTGCCCCAGCTTAAATATTAGAACCATAGAATGTTAGCATTAGAAAGGTTAGTTTAATCCCTTCATTTTAGTGGTGAGGAAAATAAGACCCAGATAGATAAAATGTCACACACAGCAAGTGAATCACAAAATACTACAGTTGGGTACCAAAAATCTCCTATCAATTGTTCAGGTTTTCATGGATACATTGGGTAGCAAAAGTACACTGTTTAATCAGACTATAAACAATTATTAAATGCCTTCTTCATGCTACACACAAGCAATACAAAAAGAGGCAAAAGACACTCTAGGAGCTCACAGTCTGATGAAAGAGACAACAAAGAAATATGTCTAATTATGCTACATTCAGGGAAAATGGGAAATAACAGAGAGAAGGCAGTGGAAGTTAAGAGAGATTGAAAAAGACTTCCTGAGGAATCCGGGATTTTAGTTGGAACTTGAAAGAAGTCAGGGAAGCTAGAAAGCAGAGAGGAGGAGGAAGAATATTCCAGGTGTGGGGGACAGACAGACAAAAGGTGGAATATCTTGTTAGAGGAACAACCAGGCATCCAATGGCACTAGATGAAAGAGTACATGGTGAGAGAGTAAGGAACAATGAGACTGGAAAGGCAGAGGGGCACAAGGTTATAGAAAATGTTGAATACCAAAGAGATCAGTAGTTCCCAAACTTTTTTGGCCTACCACCCCCTTTCCAGAAAGAATATTACTTAGTGCCCCTGGAAATTAATTTTTTTTAAATTTTAATAGCAATTAATAGGAAAGATAAATGTACCTGTGGCCATCACTGCCTCCCTGGATTGGTGCAGCACCCACCAGGGGGCAGTGGTGCCCACTTTGGGAATCACTAAAATAGAGGATTTTATATTTGATCTGGGAGGTAATAGGGAGCCACTGAAGTTTATTGAATAGAGGAGTAACATGATCAGACCTACATTTTAGGAAAATCACTTTGTGAATGAGTGAGAATTGGAGTTGGGAGAGACTTGAGTCAGGTAAACCCACCAGTAGATTATTGTAAAAGTCCAATCTTCAGTTAATGAGGGTTCGTACCAGGGAGGCAAAAGGATCAAAGAAGGGAAGAGAAGAGAACATATTAGAGAGATGTTGCTAAAGCTAAACCAACAGGCCTTGGTAACATATTGGATATGAGTGATAATGAGAAGTTGAAGATGACCCCTAGATTATGGACCTGAGGAACCAAGAGGATGATGATTCTGTCTTCTATAGTAACAGGGAATGTAGGAGGTAGAGAGGCTAAATAAACCTAGTTTTGGCCATGGGAAGTGTACTAGACATCTATCTTGAGATATCTAAAAGACAATTGGAAATATAGAATCGGAGGTTAGAAGAGAGCCCAGGATGAGACATCTTCAATTTGAGGTCAATTAGAGGATAAGGATCCCCCCCCAACAAAAACAAGAATGAAGTATCTTAAATGGAGGAGAATCAAGAGAGAGGGGAATCCCAAA
This sequence comes from Gracilinanus agilis, assembly GCF_016433145.1. NCBI lineage: Eukaryota > Metazoa > Chordata > Mammalia > Didelphimorphia > Didelphidae > Gracilinanus > Gracilinanus agilis. Next base: position 827 of record NW_025391415.1, on the reverse strand, counting down.
AGACCTAGAGAGAAGAGAGTATCAAGGAGAAGAAAGGGCTAAACAGTGTCAAAGGCTGAAGAAAAGTCAAGAAGAATGAGGATTAAGCAAAAGCTATTGGGTTTGGCAGCCAAGGGATCAATGGTTATATTGGAGAAATCAATTTGGGGGGGAATAATGAGGTCAGAAGCTAGACTGTAAGGGCTTAAGAAGTGAATGGGAGGAGAGACATTGGAGGCACCTATTGTAGATGGCCTTTTCAAGGCGTTTAACCACAAGAGACAGGAGGTAGAGGATGACCGCAGGGACAGAAGAATCAAGTGAATGGTTTTTCGGGGGGTATCGGGGAGACGAGGGCATTGTAGGTAGCTGGGAATGAGCCAGTAGACAGGGAGAGACTAAAGATAAGTGATAGACTAGGGATGCCAGAGGGAGCGACATGCTGGATCATAGGAGGTTGTCACCAGCATTCCCAGGGACAAAGAAACCCTCATGGTGTCCCCAGCTCGAAGGAGCCAGCCTTCTGGGCTTTGTTCTAATTTTTTTAATGAGGACAGAGATTCCCAAACTGGGCTGCCACAGTGGGTTGGAGGAGCCCAGTTCTCTTTAGCAAGAACCACCATCCCAAGGCCTTTTGCCTGCCCTGTCTATTGACCCACATTGTGACAGCTGAAAGCTCATGGCTAGCCTGACAGAATGAATAAATACAATCAAATATTTCTCTTCAACCCGCTTTCCCAACCAAGAGATGCAGAAGCAAGGAACAGATAGATAATACATAGCCATGATATTATATATACATATATATACTTTTGTGTTATTATATGAATATTGTATATATATATATA
>NW_025391414.1:0-11836 GCF_016433145.1 Gracilinanus agilis | reverse complement strand
CTCCTCCTCCTTCTCCTTCTCCTCCTCCTTCTCCTTCTCCTCCTCCTTCTCCTTCTCCTCCTCCTCCTTCTCCTCCTCCTCCTTCTCCTCCTCCTCTTATTTCTCCTCCTCATTTTCCTCTTCTTGCCCCTTCTCCTCTTCCTCTTCTTCCTCCTTATTCTCTAAAAGGGAAATGTGTTTTGCATGACCATATATAATGGGTATCATATCACTTGCCTTCTCAGTGGGTGGGGAATGGATGGAGAGAGAGAGAGAGAAAAAATTTGGAACTCAAAAATTTTAAAATGAAACCCAAAGAACCCAACTTTTGGGACATGAATCCACTATTTGACAAAAACTGCTGGGAAATATGGAAAACAATATGGGAACGATTAGGTTTAGATCAACATCTCACACCCTACACCAAGATAAATTCAGAATGGGTGAATGACTTGAATATAAAGAGGGAAACTATAAATAAGCTAAGTGAACACAAAATAGTATACCTATCAGATCTCTGGGAAAGGAAAGATTTTAAAACCAAGCAAGAGTTAGAGAAAATTACAAAATATAAATTAAATGATTTTGATTATATCAAGCTAAAAAGCTTTTGTACAAACAAAAACAATGTAGTCAAAATCAGAAGGGAAACAACAAATTGGGAAAAAACTTTATAACAAAAAACTCTGACAGGGGTCTAATTACTCAAATATACAAGGAGTTAAATCAATTGTATAAAAAATCAAGCCACTCCCCAATTGAAAAATGGGCAAGAGACATGAATAGGCAATTCTCAGGTAAAGAAATCAAAAGTATCAATAAGCACATGAGAAAGTGTTCTAAATCTCTTATAATTAGAGAAATGCAAATCAAAACAACTCTGAGGTATCACCGCACACCTAGCAGATTGGCTAAAATGAAAGAAGGGGAGAGTAATGAATGTTGGAGGGGATGTGGCAAAATTGGGACATTAATGCATTGCTGGTGGAGTTGTGAACTGATCCAGTCATTCTGGCTGGCAATTTGTAATCATGCTTAAGGGGCTATAAAAGAATGGCTGCCCTTTGATCCAGCCATACCATTGTTGGGTTTGTACCCCAAAAAGATCATAGATAAACAGACTTGTTCGAAAATATTTATAGCTGTGCTTTTTGTGGTGGCAAAGAACTGGAAAAGGAGGGGATGTCCTTCAATTGGGGAATGGCTGAACAAATTGTGGTATATGCGGGTGATGGAATACTATTGAGCTCAAAGGAATAATAAACTGGAGAAGTTCCAGGTGAACTGGAGAGACCTCCGGGAACTGATGCAGAGTGGGAGGAGCAGAGCCAGAAGAACTCTGTACACAGAAACTGATATACTGTGGTACAATCGAATGTAATGGACTTCTGTACCAGCAACAATGCAATGACCCAGGACAGCTCTGAGGGATTTATGGTAAAGATGCTACCCACATTCAGAGGAAGAACTGCAGGAGAGGAAACATAGAAGATAATCAATTCCTTGAATGCATGGGTTGAGGTGGACATGATTGGGGATGTAGACTAGAAACGACCACACTAAGGCAACTAACAACAATATGGAAATGGCCCTGAACAAGGACACGTGTTACAACAAGGGGAAAGTAGGGGTATGAAGCATGTAAACAGGTTAAAAATGAATATTAATAAATGTTAAAAAAATTTTAAAAATGTATGTTAGAAAAAGAGGAAAAGAAAAGTGTTGGACTTGGAGTTTAGAGAACTAACTGAATGTGAGACTTTGAACCAATCACTTCCTTTCTATGGGCCTTTTGTCTTCCCTATTGGGGGTTGGATTTGATGACCTCTAAGATTCCTTCTAGCTTGAAAATTCTGTGATTTTGTCCTTATAACTCTTTTAAAAAGAATCCTTACCTTTTGCCTTAGAATTGGTCAGTTCCAAGGCATAAAAGCAGTAAGGGCTAGACAACTGGGGTTAGGTGACTTCATAGGGTGCCCCAACTAGAAAGTGCCTGAGGCCATATTTGAACCCAGGACCTCCTGTCTCCAGGCCTGACTCTCAATCCACTGAGCAATCCACATGTCTTCCTACATAGGAACACTAGGCTAGGATTCAGGAGATTTTTTTTTACATAGCTCTTTTCTCCACTCATGCCTTTGGTCTGCCAGTGACTTCGCTAATGCCATTAAATTAACCCTTTTAGAGAGGTTAGGGACCAATTGCCCCATTCCTTACATTGTAAGTGCTTAGTAAATGTCTAGTCACAAAGCATGAGAGGTGAAAAAATCCATTTCCACTGAGTCTCCTTTCTTGCACATTTCTCCTTAAGCCAGTGGAGCTGGCCTGACCCAGTGTTCTCTTCCTTATTTTGCTTGATATTTTTAACCATTTTCTGTCACTTTGGTCCCTTTCATTCTTTTCCCCCCCTCCCTAACTGGTTTCTATGTGTTCATCTTGGCCTCATTTACTCCTATTTCCTTCAAGAATGGCTTCTTGGATTTGTCCTATTTGGATCTCCTTCCCTGTTCTGTTGCTATAGTCATAACTCTTTCCCCTCCCAATGTTATGGTCCCTGTTTGATTTAGGATCCCAAAATGGTAGAGCTTGAAGGAGCCTGTAAAATCATCTATTCTTTTTTTTTAACTTTTACTTTCTTTCTTAGAATCAATACTGTGTATTTGTTATAAGACAGAAGAGCAGTAAGGGCTAAACAGTGGAGATTAAGTGACTTGTCCAGGGTCACACAGCCAGGAAGTGTCTAAGGCCAGATTTGAACCTAGGACTTCCTGTCTCTAGGACTGGCTCTCAATCCACTGAACCACCTAGCTGCCCATGATATTATCTATTCTATCTCTCTCAGTTTACAGGGGAGGAAACTGATACCTGTAGAGAAGAAGGGATTTGGGGAATGATCTAGTTGCTTTTCATTTTATAGAGGAAGAAGCAGAGGTTTATAGAGAAGAAATATGAGACATCATTACTCTCATTTTATAGGGGAGGAAACTGGGACCCATAGATGAAAAAGGGCTTATCCAAGATCACACAGTTAGTATAAGAACTGAGACATGAGCCTAGGTCTCCTGACTCCCAGTCTGTGTTCTACACTACACTGATATTATTCTATGTATATATATATTTTTTTCTTTCCTAGTTTCTCCATTTATCTCTGCCACTTCATTCCAACTGCTGTTATTTTTCTTCGACTTCTTATTTTACACATTCCTGCTTTCCCTTCCAAAAAAAAGAGTGGGCCTGGCATCAGGGCCATATTTGGTATTGGCAGTTTTGCCAGCAGATTTTTGGTCCACATTTGACTGTCCACGTGAATGGGTGAACAGGAGCAGTGATGTAGATAATCCCCCACTCTTGTCCAAAACAAACATAAACTTTGATTTGTCTCTGAAATGCATGTAGTATACATATATATATATATATGTATATATAAATGCATGTATGTATATATAGGTATATATACATATTTTAAACCCTTACTTTCCATCTTAGAAATCAATACCATGTATTGGTTCCAAGGCAGAAGCAGAGCTAGGTAATGGGGGTTAAGTGACTTACCTAGGGTCACACAGTTAGGAAGTATCTGAGACCAGATTTGAACCTACTGTATCTAGGCCTGGCACTCTATCCATTGTGCTACCTTGCTGCTATATATATGGCAATATATATGGCAAAAATAGCTGATATCTGATAATATTATCTATTATATAACAATTTATGATATATGGTATATTATATAACCTGTGATATATGATATAATATTACATAACAGCATATGATAAATGATATAGTACATAATATATTATAAACCATAATATATATAGTTATAATTAATCTGTCTTCATAACTATATTCTATTTAAGCAAATAATAGATGAATTTTAATGCTATTAATGTCCAGTAGATGGGGACGATTTGGAAACCTGCTGGTTGAGCAGGGGCAAGTTAGGTTAATAATTCATGCAAAGTAATAATGAGTCATAGATCTAGAGCTGGAAGAAATCTCAAGGGTTTCTAATCCAATCTCCTCCCATTTTACAGATGAGAAAACTAAAGCCCAGTGAAATTAACTAGCTTGTCCCTAAAATCCATAGGTAGTAAGCATTAGCGGTCAAATTTGAACCCAGAACCTTTGACTCCAGAGTCAGCTCTCTTTCCCCATATCATCCTACTGAGAGGCAGTGTGGAGTTGTAAACAGAGAACCTTGGAGGCACGAGGACAGAGGCTTAAATGCCACTTTTCTCCCATACTGGCTGTGTAACTTTAGGCACTGGTTCCCTGCCTGACCTCCATGGGAAGAGGGAGCTTCCTTACCTGAGGGTTCCTTTTTACTAATGAAATCACAGGTTCAGACCCTATTATATCCCTTTGTAGCAAGGGTTCTCATTCTGTTGTCCATGATCTTAGATAGGAAAATAAAATCACGGTTATTTTTATTAGCCTCCAACTCAAACTTAGTACAGGTATCCCTTCCACATCACGGCTTTCCTCATTGTGGTTTTGATATATCACAGGTTGACACAAAAATTAAATGGGAATTTTTTGGTGAATTTTGCAGAATCAGGTGATGACAAAGGAAGGCTTACTGATGACACAGAAAATTGAGAAACATCAATGCATAAAATATATGTATAGTATTGTATAATATCAACATATTTTAACTTTTAGTACCATAACTATATACAGTAAACATCACATGAAAGAAAAATAAAAGAAAAAAATTCAGATTTTTTTTCTCTGCTTCAAAGGGAGAGCCCTAGAATTTTATCTGAATTTTCCAAATCATTGAGGGGTGTGTGTGTGTGTGTGTGGGAGGAATCTCTCTACCCTACCCCATCTCTACATGTGGAACTTATATTTCCTTCAGCTGTTTAAAGTTATTATTCTAAAAAAAGGTTCATAGTTTTTCAAGACTGCTAAGGGGGTCCTTGATAGAAAACTAGGAGCTAGGCAATATAAAGTTCATCACCCCCATTTTATGAAGGAGGAAACAAAGGAAAACTCCAAGACCTATACTTTCAGATTGCTCACTATCTCAGGAAGGGGAAAAGAATAGGAGGGAGGATGAATGGGAAGGAGGAAAAGAATTTGGAACTCAAAAGAAAAAGAATAAAATGAATGTTAAAAATTGTTTTTTACATGTAATTGGGGAGAAAATAAAATGTTATATAAAATAAGACCCTTGATCAATGACACATGTAAAACCCAGTGGAATTGCTCTTTGGCTATGGGAGGGGGTTGGGAGGTGGGGAGGGAAAGAACATGAATCATGTAACCATGGAAAAATATTCTAAATTAATTAAGTAAGTAAAAATTTTCAAACAAACAAAAAAAATAAGACCTTTGCTTTTCCTTACTGTACTACTTACTCTGCCATCCCTGGAGATAAGAAAGACTTACCACTACTTCTCTTTGATCTGTTTTTTTTTTTTAATTTACTGATAGGGGCAGCATCGTGTGTTTCCTTTAACCCTACTTCATCCTACTTTCCTAACCCTAAATTCGTCCTACTCTTATTCTAGTCAATATTAGGACCCTTCTGGGTAGGAGGTAGACTGAACATGCAGGGGTTAATTTAGGAGCCAAGGTCAAGTGAATATTTTTACTCTTCTTCTTACTAGTGATTTGCCTCTATTAGTCTTCATTGTCTCCATCTGAATTACAGCTGTGGTCCTTTCCCATATCATTCCTAATATTTGCCGCCTTCATTCTCAGTTTTTCAACCTTTCTATCACTCTATGGGTCTGTATTCAGTCCATCTGTCTTAACATGTACTCCACATAGAGTAAAGGTTCTTAACCTGGAGTCCATGGACTTAAAAACATATTCTGATCACTTCATGTCAGCATATATGGTTTCCTTTGTAATTCTATTAGTTTTATTTCATGCATTTAAAAACTTCAAGAGTTTCACAATGGGGGCTTCACAGAAGGAGCTCACTGATGGATGCCAAAAGAGATGGAAGGTGCAGAAAAGGTTAAGAGTTCCTGATAGAGAACATCCTATAGAGCAATGATCAAAAGGAATTGTAAAGAGCATCCATCCTCCTTCCTTTTCCAGATTGGATAAGTCATGAGTCATGAAGGAAGTACATAATAGAGCAGGGATTTAACCTCCAGTCCCATTACAGCAGGGCTACCACGTCACTGCAGTGTTTCTCCTCCTACTTCTCTCTCTCTAAATGAAAGGTCTCCCCAAGTCTCTGTCTTTGGTTTTCTCTTCTGTTATGCTCTCTCCCTTAGCAAACCATCTTTTCCTATTGTTTTAACTATCACAGGATAATCAATTTAGATCTGGAAGGGACATTGGAAACAATGTAGTCCAGCAGCCTGCTTTTGGAGATACAGAATCTGAGGCCCAAGGATGCTAAATGGCATTTCTATATGGGTGCTCTCAAACCATCCAGGTGCAACTCTGCTAACTCTTAGACCTGATTTCCACATGCCTGATGGATATCTCCATCTGGATGACTCACCAGTATCTCAATCTAAACTTGTTCCAAACCAGAAACATTATCTTTGTCTCCAAACTGAATGTTTCTTTCTATTTCCCTATCTCTTTAGATGTTTTCAGTTATCCAGGATCACAGCTTCAATCTACTTTGATTTCCCTCTTTTACTCACCCCAAAATTCAGTAAATTCCAGAGGCCTGTTTATTTCACCTTTGCATTCTCTCTGCAGAACATCCCCTCTCTTCCATGCCATTGACTCTTTTCCATTACTCTATCCCAGTTCAGGTCTTATTGCTGCAGTGGGATTATTGCCATACTTTCACAACCAATCCATGATCTCCCTGCTTTCTACCATCAGTCCATTTCCAGATTAATCTCCTTAAAACCCTAGTATGATCAGATCACTTCTTCCATTCAAAAACCTTCTCTCTTCTCCACTTCATATGTTGGAATTTAAGCCCCTGTGTGATTTAACTACTACCAAACTTCTCCTGCTTCCCTCTCTGCTTTCCTTCAGATACCATGTGCCACCCAAGCTGGACAACTTACTGTTCTCAACAACAGATGCATTTTTAAATCCTTCCCTTCCCTCTTAGAATCAATATGTATATTGTTTCCAAGGCAAAAGAACAGTAGGGATAGGCAATGGGGGTTAAGTGATTTGCCCAGGGTCATACAGCTAGGAAATGTCTGAAGCCAGATTTGAAACTAGAACCTCCCATCTCTAGGTCTGGCTCTCAATCTAGTGAGCCACCTAGCTGCCCTCTACCTGATACATTTTTCATAGAATCTCAAAACTGTAAGGAGCCTTAAGTTACCATCTGCTCCTATCTATACCTGAATAAAAATTCCCTCGACTATACCACTGAGATGAATCCATGTGCATCTCCAATGAGGAAAAGCCCCCATCTCCTGAAGGAACTCATTCTACTTTAGATAGCCCTAGTTCTTAGAAAAGTTATTTTTGTTTTTTTTCTCCCTTATTCATTGTTTCTAATTCTCCTCCCTTGGGGCTGATCAGGGCAAATATAATTCCTTTTTTCCTGGAAATAGGCAATCAGTAGGTCATTAAACATTTATTAGGCACCTTTTATGTGCCACGTGTTGTACTATGTGCTGGAGACATAGTTATTGTATGTGTTTAGTCCCATCTGACTCTTCATGGCCCCATCTGGGGTTTTCTTCGCAGAGATACTGGAATGGGTTGCCATTTCTTTCTCTGGCTCATTTTACAGTTGAGGAAATGGAGACAAAAAGAGATAAGTGATTGCCTACAGTCACATAGCTAGGAAGTATCTGAGTCCTGATTTGAACTCAGGTCCTCTGACTCTGCCTGGTGCTCTATCTATTTGTTGCACCACTTAGCTGATCTGCTGGAGATAGAAAGGCAACAGAGAACCCTTGCTTTCAAGGAGCTCACAGACTAATAGGGAGACAGTAAACTATGTACAAACAATCTATATAGAGAATAAATAGGAAACAATTGACAGAGGGATGGCATTAGAATTAAGGGAGATTGGGAAAGGCTTCTTAAAAAAGCTCTTTAAATATTTAAATTTCTCTCTATGACTCCCTGCACCCCCTTTCCTGCATATATACATATATCTTGCTTTATTTTTCTTCTTCTCCAAGCTATATACCTCTTCAATTCTTTCTGATAACCTTCATATAGGTTAACCTCAAAATCCTTTGCCATCCTGGTAATCCTCCTCTAAGCACTCTCCAGTTTTTCCACATCCTTTCAATAGACTAATTGCTCTCCCTTGATTCCAGTCTTTTTTCCTTTTACAATGTGTCCTGTACAGAGCTTTCAAAATAATGTCTTACCTTTTAAGTTAGAAGTTATCACACTTTCATATCTCAGTTCAAAAGCCTTCAGTGGTTCCCAGCTATCCCTAGTATCAACAAACTTATCAATCAATCAATAATGGGATACCCAAAATCAAACCTTATGTTTCCAGCTGTGATCTGATCAGGGTTAAAGTACAAAGGAACCAACTCTTCTCTTTGTCCTGACAAATACCTCTCTTAATGTAACTATGCCTTTTTTGTCTGCCCCATCAAACCACTGACTCATATTAAGCTTTCAGTTCACTAAAGTTTCCCAGATATTATCTAGGCAAACTGCTCCCTGGTCACACTTCCCCTACCTTGTAATCATGAAGTTGATTTTTTGAGCCCAAAGTAAATATTTACATTTATTTCTCTTTAGTGTAATCTTTTCAGTTTGGGGCCAATATTCTGGACCCATTCATATATTTTTGGATCCCAACCCACTAAGCTTGATGTCCCTTTTGGCTTTGTGTTATCTGCAAATTTGAGAAGCATGAATGAACATATTACAAAGTCTTATAGTCTTCCAATTCCAGATGGGTTTGTAGCTCAGAAGTACATGGCATAAGGATTACTCACTAGATTTCATGTCATTATCTTCTAAAGCAAGATTAGCTCTGCCATTCTCAGCTCTGTGGCCTTTGGCCTGTTGCTTTTTCTCTCTAAGCCATAGTAAAATGAGGGGATTGAAGGAGATATCCACTAACTTTCCAGATCTAACATTTTATGGTGCTAACACATTCAGAATGAACATAGGACACTTGCTTCTCTGTACCTCCTTTTTCTTGCCTTCCACAATACCAGACATGTATATGTTATCTGTATAGTAATTTGTCTGCTAGATGGCCTAGAAAATTAGAGAGGTGGACATGGAGTCAGGAATATCTGAGTTTGAATCCTGTCTCAAATGATTACCAGCTATGTGACTGGGCAAATCATTCAGTTTTCTCATCTGTAAAATGGGGATAAGAATAGCACCTACTTCGTAGAGTTATTTTGAAGATAAAATGAGATAATATATTAGTACATATACATATATAAAGCACTTTACCAACTGTATAAACACTGTATAAATATCAACTCTTAATATTAGTTTTAGGATTTAGAAATTCTAATTAGAATTTAGTATTAGAATTAGAAATTAGTATTATTTAGAAAGAAATTAATATGAGTAATAGATATTAGATTAGTATATAATATTATTGGATAATTAATATATTTGATAATTAGTATAAATAAATATTTTAATAGATATTAGATATCTGGTAGTTAACATAGAATTAATAGCAATTAATATTATTCATAATTAAGGTGTTAGTATTTTTAATAGAAATGTAATACTGTGAGAAATGAAGTAAGTATGAAATCAGAGGATATACATCCAAGTCCTATAGCTGAGTAACTTTGAATGAGTCTCTCTTTGCTCATGCTGTCCCATCCCCTGATGTCCTCTCCTCCATCCCTGCTATCTGAATCATATACATCCTTCAAGATTCATCTGAAGCAACACCTTCTCCATGAAACTATTCCAGCTCCTCATCCCTCTATCTTTCAAAAGTCTTCATGTGACCCTGACGTCCCTTCAAGATATTATATTTCCCATTTATTACCATGTTCCTAGAAAAATTTATCCTATCTTAGTGTCTCCATTTTCTTAATTACTTACCAACGTCCCAGACTTTTATAATCAAGGTTCATAAATCTAGAGAAGGAAGGGACCTTAGGAGCCATTGAACATCACCATTTCAGTTTATAGATGAAGAAATTGGGAACTAGAGAGCTAACTGAATTGTCCAGGATCACGCAGCTAGGAGATGTCAGAGGTAAAATCTGAACTCAAGTCTTCCTAATGAATGGGTGAAATAAGCAAGATTTTCATGCTTAGTGCATTAAGTAGCAATTACTTGGAAAACTTGAGTGTTCGTTATAACTCATTCATTCCCAAAGAGTACATAGAAGCATCTAGAGCTAGAAAGCATCTTAGAGGTTCTTTTGTACATGTGAGGAAACTCAAGGCTTGGAAAGCTGTGACTGGACAAAGATTACACAGGTGGTAAGAGGTGAGATTTGAGCCCAGACCCCTGTCTCCTATGCAGTGTTCTCTCTGACTGTGTCATTCCTTTGCTTCGGAAAATACAATATCTCCCTCTGTCTGTCATATAAATCTTCCAAATCAGAGGACCAAGGTTCTAACTACTGTGTTATCTAGCTATTTAAGTAGCTAGATAGCACAGTAGTTAGAACACTGAACCTACAGTCAGGAAAACCTGAGTTCAACTCCAACCTCAGATAGTAGCAAGGCAGGTAGGTTGCCCAGTGGATAGAGAGCCTGACCTGGAGTTGGGAAGTTCTGGGTTCAAATCTGAACTTAGAAACTTAGATGAATGATCCTGAACAAGTCACTTAACCCCCATTGCCTAATCCTTACCTCTCTTCTGCCTTGGAACCAATACATAGTATTGATTCTAAGATAAAATATAAGGTTTAAAAAATAGTAGCTATGTGACTCTGGACAAATCACTTAACCTCTATTTGTCTCAGTTTCATCTCCTGTAAAATGGGGATAATATAAGTAACCGCCCTCTAGGGTTCTTATGAGGATTCAAACAAAATAAAAAAGTATAAAGTACTTAGCCCAGTGTTGACATATAGTAAGTGCTCTATAAATGTTAGCTATTATTTTTATTTCTACCACTATGATGGACAAAAATTCGAACATTATCAAATGTTGATTTATTGATACCCAGTCCTTTGACATTGGGGCTGAAAGTTCAGAGGGCTCTATGTTGCAGCCAACTGGACTCTATCCTGGTGTTCATTTGAGGACAAAGGTCTTTTCATGATATTCCTCTGTTTCCACATATTCTATATCCATTTACCAAACAAGATGACAAACCAACTCATGGCACTTTTCCTCAGGAGAAACAATAAATGGATAGCTCAGAATGCCTATACCACAAGAACATAATTTCCCGTTCCTGTCACATGTGTTTCAGAATGTTCTTCTGAAGGATTCCACTGCCCTATACAAGAGGCTGATTTACTGAGCAATGTAAAAAACCTGAGCATGTAAAGAATCTGAATGGTGTACCAGCTCCTTGAATGCAGACCTCCATCTCTGCATGTCGTAGGTATTTGGGGGCATTTCCCTTCCTTTCTCTCTTTAGAAAACTAGCCCCATTCAGGGATTGATTCACAAGAATATGAAATGTCTCTCCTCTTTTGTGAGCTGCTGACTATAGACACACACACACACACACACACACACACTCATGTGTATATATAAATAAAAATTTTTAAAGGAACTGTACTCTTTTTGCCTATGGTAGGAGCCAAAGCAGTTGTGAATTTAGAAATTTGGATTCAGAGATGAAAGCAACCCCAGAGATGCTCTGTTTATTCCAGTGGCCTTATTTTACAGTGGGGGCAGCTAAGGGTTGAGAGGCTATGACTTGCCCGAGGCTATATAAGGGATGACTGAAAGAGTGGGAAATAGGACTTGGATCTTCTGACTCAATTTATTGTTCCTTCCCCTACAATATGTTGCCTCCATATATGTGTGTGTATGTGTGTATACA
>NW_025391413.1:0-7961 GCF_016433145.1 Gracilinanus agilis | reverse complement strand
GGAAATTTTCAGGTAAAGAAATCAAAAGTATCAATAAGCACATGAGAAAGTGTTCTAAATCTCTAAGAATTAGAGAAATGTAAATCAAAACAACTCTGAGGTATCACCTCACACCTAGCAGATTGGCTAAAATGAAAGAAGGGGAGAGTAATGAATGCTGGAGGGGATGTGGCAAAATCGGGACATTAATGCATTACTGGTGGAGTTGTGAACTGATCCAACCATTCTGGCTGGCAATTTGGAATCATGCTCAAAGGGGTATAAAAGAATGCCTGCCCTTTGATCCAGCCATACCATTGCTGGGTTTGTACCCCAAGGAGATCATAGATAAACAGACTTGTAGGAAAATATTTATAGCTGAGCTTTTTGTGGTGGCAAAAAACTGGAAAAGGAGGGGATGTCCTTCAATTGGGGAATGGCTGAACAAATTGTGGTATATGCTGGTGATGGAATACTATTGTGCTAAAAGGAATAATAAACTGGAGGAGTTCCAGGTGAACTGGAAAGACCTCCAGGAACTGATGCAGAGGGAAAGGCGCAGAGCAAGAAGAACATTGTACACAGAAACTGATTTACTGTGGTAAAATCGAATGTAATGGGCTAGCAGCACTGCAATGACACAGGACAATTTTGAGGGATTTATGGTAAAGAACGCTACCCACATTCAGAGGAAGGACTGTAGGAGAGGAAACATATAAGAAAAACAACTGCTTGAACGCATGGGTTGGGGTGGACATGATTGGGGATGTTGACTCGAAACTACCACACCAATGCAACTACCAACAATTTGGAAATACGTCTTGATCAAGGACACATGACAAAACCAGTGGAAATGTGCGTTGGCCATGGTTGGGGGCAGTACGGGGGTGAAGGGGAAAGTAGGAGCATGAATCATGTAACCATGTTAAAAATGAATATTAATAAATGTTTAAATTAAAAAAAAGAGGCAGTTGTTTATTCACCTTCATGAAAGAAAGCCCTTCAACGATGCGCTAAGAAGTGTTGACAGACTAGGCAGCAAGCAGTCAATATATACCCAAGGTTTCTCCTTCCCCCTCCCTCCTACCCACCCTGTCTCCCAACTCACGTATCAGGTCCCTCTCCCACACCAGGTTTTGACCTACAAATCAAGACACCTGTATTTCCAACCCAACTCAGGGAAGGCAAGGGATGCAACTGAGCTGCTCATTGCCCCTTCTGTCCTTCATCAGTCTCCCTTCCAAGGCTATCCCAGAATCCTCAACCAACAAAAAGGTAACAAACTAGCTTTTATAAGCTAAATGCTCTTTCTTTTTTTTTTTAATTTAGAATATTTTCCCATGGTTACATGATTCATGTTCTTTCCCTCTCCCCAAATTGCCCCTCACCCCCCCCATAGCTGACATGCAGTTCCACAAGGTTTCACATGTATCATTGATCAAGATCTATTTCCATATTATTGATAGTTGCACTGGAGTGATGTTTTAGCATCTACCTCCCCAATAATATCCCCATCAACCCATGTGTTCAAGCAGCTAAATGCTCTTTCTGAGAAAGCACACTCAATTCTGTCCCATGCCATATAATTATTTTAAAATATATAAATATACATATATATATGATAACAATATTTTTATAAAAGTGATTTCTTTGTAACCCTTTATTTTATGCATTTAAAACATTATTATTATAAAGTATCTAATAGATTCTACCTGACTACAAAAGGGGTCCATTATACATGCAAATAATTAAGAACCTGTGCTAAAATTATTTTTAAAATTTAAATTGAATCAGTCAACAAGTATTTATTAAATTATTACTGTGTGCTGGTTATTGAATTAGGCTTTCAGGTTACAAAAACAAAGAAAAAGTCTCTGGCCCCAAATAAAAATCTGAAGTAAGGTTTTTTATTTTGATGTTTTGGTTTTGCCCTAAATGTTATTTAAAAAGTATGCACAGCTCTCTTTGTTGAAGAAAAGAATTGGAAACTGATGGAGTGCCCATCAATTAATGAATGGCTGAACAAGTTATTACCATAATCATATGATTGTGATGGGATAACACAGTGCTATAAGAAATGACAAATGAAATGGTCTCTAAAAAAACTTGGGGATACCTTTATGAATTGATGCAGAGTGAAGTGAGGAGAACATTGTGTACAGTAAGAGTAATAGAGTAATGATGATCAACTGTGAAAGATTAAGATACTCTGATGAATACAATTCTAGAAGACCCCTGATGAAAAATGTTATTCACCTTCAGAGAGAGAACTGATGAACTCCAAATGTAAATTGGGGTATATTTTCAACTTTCTTTATTTTTTGCAATATGGCTTTGCTTCTCTTTTTTTTTTTTTTTTTTTTTTGCAATCTGGCTAATATGAAGGTATGTTTGTAGGATTTCATATGCAGAATTGATATGTTATTTGCCTCCTTAATGAATATGGGAGAGACCAGAAGAAGGGAGAGAATTTGGATCTTAATTTTTAAGAGAATGTAAAAATAAATAGTATATCTTTTTTAAAGGAAAACATGCACACTTTTTGAACACCTACTGTGAATAGTATAAAATGCTGAGATTTGTGGATTTATTAAATACATTCATTGAGGCTAATGAAGTGATCTAATTGAGTATTCCAGGTAAATACATTTTTCTTAATCACATTTTTGTTGAAGTGACGTGCTGTTTTACAAGATTTGGGTAACAATATAAACAGCAAATCTTAACTGCAAGAACCTAAATCAAAACATTGACACTTTTGTTCTTGCTGATTTGTTCCATGATTGCATTTACTGCTTCTTTAGTGATTGTCACATTTCTCAGGGATTTACAATCATGTTGCTAATTTGATATATTTATTTGATGCAATCACTGGATAAGAATATGTTGCTAAGTGTTAAAACGATGACTTTATCAAATGATTATAATTTTTCCTCTCCTATTTTAACAAGATTATTTTTAATAGGTATGATTTATTAAAACATATTTTCAATTATACTAGGCAATTTTATATCAAGCAAGTGTTCCAGCCATAATATGCAGTCCCAATAAACTTGACATTTACAAGATGGTGAATAACATTTTTTATGCTTATTTCTTAAGCACTTGTGATTTTGTCAATACAAGATAAATTAGCTTAGATGAGGCAAACTATGTTTAGGTATTTGGATTAATCAGATACTCCATCTTGTCTGAAACATTGATAGAAATGTTTAGCAACTGTACTGAGCAGACAGAGAGATAGAAATGAATACAGATTTTGCAATAGATTGCAAATAAGTACTAAATTAATCTGGTTGACTTAATCAAGGAGACAGAATAACATTAGCATTTTGGATAATTTTATTTTGATTTGTAGAATTCATTGGCAATGCAGAACAGCAATTGAAAAAAATAATTTCACTTTGAAGTGATAGGGGTAAAGAGAAGGCAAAGAAGGAAATTCTGTAAATCAGTAATACTTGTACAGAATACTTTTGTCTTAAAATCTGTTCCATCTGATGCATGTCCACTTTTACAAGTGGTATGAAAGTTTCAATTCTAAAAAAAAAAACTACTCCATTGCTCACAGAGCTCAATAAAAACGTGTTCACTATTTGATTGGACTATACAAACTCTGATTTAAAGAAACAAAATTGACTGCATGGACTCATCTATATGAGCTGTTAAGGTTCTAGTTTTCAACTACTGATTCAAGGACTAATCTAACTTTTTCACTTTCCAAGAATTTTCACAAGATTTCTAGTGGGATTATGTGAAATATAGCTGTTGAACTGGACCTAAGCATGACTATTTCCATGAATCTTTTAAAAATATTTTTTCTTTCTTTTCCCCATTATTTTCTCCATTTCCCCCATTATTCCTATGCACATATTAATGAATATTCAGTGTGACATACTACTCTACCCATTTACTCTTAGTTCATTCTTCACACATTGATCAAGTTTTTGTATTATAAAAGATTACATTTAAATACAATTTAATAATTGTTTTCTGACATTTTGTAATCTATGTTCTCACCCATCATCTATAAGATTTTAAAATAATTTATTCTCTAGGAAGCAAGTAAAGGAGCAGAGATATTAAGTTTGAAAAGGGAGTTGATGCTTGAAAAAACAATCAAAATAGCACTTCATCTGTGATCAGAAGAGCTATGCTTCAATTCTATCTCTATCTCTTATTTACCATGGGCAAGTCATTCAAACTCTCTTGGTATTTAGTTTTTCCATATGTAAAAAAAAGAAAGACATGGATTCTTAAGACCTCTAAGTTTCCCTCTTACTATAAATCTATGATCAATCATATACCCTTTCTTTTGATAGGTTGGAAGTCTATCTAACATTACAGCCTAGTTCTCTATATCAAGCACTGAAGAATTATCTCACTTTTCTAAATGTGGACAACAGCAAACTTAGAGACAGACCTATTCATTGACTTAAAAGAAACACTAGAGCAAATAGAAAGTTAATATAGCATGGCACATTCAAAATAATAACTCATTTTTCAAAGAGCTTGTCTCAGCTGCTCTTTAAGGATAATATATAATAGTACAAGGTTAGTAAATAATAGGACAGGTATTATTAGTCTCATTCTATCAATGAGGAAACTGAGACCTGGAGAGCTTTATTCAAGGTGATACAGATGATAAGTTGTAAGGTTATGATTCAACCCTAAGTCCTCTGACTGTAGTCTAGACTTACCATTCTTCCTCTCTTTCAATCATAAATGTTCACATCACATTCATACATATCTTAGATGGTGTTATAGCTAACATCCATGCCATTTGTCTGAGTCCAAGTCTCTGCATATATAGCAGAAATTACCATACATTATTTTACAGAGAACTAATAGAAGCATTTGAGACAGAAAGGGCATTGCCTAATCTTATCCCAAGTTTTAACAATGGGAAAATGATATCCAGATCAAAATGTAATATTTATCTGTCCACATAAGAAAATCCCAGTACCTAGGTCATTAATGTAATATTGTCATTAGACAATATTATAATAAAAGAACTGAAGATTGAATTGAACTAGGGTGGTGGTGCTAGGTTTTAAAGGGCTTAGAATGTCCAAAAGATAATTTTTTGTTTGTTCTGGAGGTAATAGGAAGTTGATGGAGTTTATATAGTGACATAACCAAAACTGCATTTGAGGAAAATAACTATGCTGGCTGGATGACTGGAGAATATATTGGAGTATAGAGAGACGTAAGGCAGAGAGAACCATTAGCAAGCTATTGTAAAAATATATGTGAGAGGTGAAAAAGGTCTGCTTAGAACTGAGGAAGTGTCAGAGGAGAGAGGGGCCATAATTGAGAGATATTGCAAAGGTAAAATCAGTAAGTTTTAGCAACAGCTTCAAAATGGGGGGTGAGGGATCTGAAAATTGAGAGAGAAGAGAATATAAGGAAGATAGTGACCAATAGTGTAAAAGACTGTAAAAAGATCAAAGAGATAGAGGATTGAGAAAAGGCCACTGGGTTTGGCAACTAAGAGATTATTGATAATTTAGGAGTGCAGTTTTGTTGGAATTATAAGATGAGAAGCTAGATTTTAAAGAGTTAAGAACAGTGTGACCAGAAAGTTGGTAGAGATGGTCTTTTCAAAAAATTTTATGTGTGAAGAGCAGAAGATATATAGGACAATAGTTAGCAGGAATGGAAACATCAAGGGAGGTTTTTTTTTCAGGATATAGATAATTTATTTAAAGACAGTAACAAATGAGACACTAGAAATGGAGAGTTTGAAAATAAGAGGAAGAGTTGAGATGACAGAGAGAGCAATGTGTTGGAGGAGATATGATGGAACAGGATCACTTGAATAAATGAGGTTTGCCTAGGTAAGTCATCATATGAGATAGCAAGCAGTGAAAGAGGAGGAAATGGCAGGAGGCATCTGGGTAATAGGAGATGCAGAAGAGGGGAGAAAATGAAGTTTACAGCAATTGGCCTCAGGTTTTTTAAATATGTTAAAGTTTTCAGCTAAGAGAATGGGGGAGATGTGGGGGTTTATGGAGGGATGAAAAGGTTTGGAAGAGCTGCTATGGAGTGCAGAGATAGTGCAATGATTAGGGATCTATAAAAGAATTGCCTAGCACCATTGGGAGCTATTTATCTGTCTATTATCTATCCATTCATTTATCTATCTATCTATCTATCTATCTATCTATCTATCTATCTATCATCAATCAATCTATCTATCCATCTTATACCATATGCACAATGTCCTCAAAATGGAACCTTATTATTAAATATAAAACCATAAAAAAGAGAACCTGATCAGATAACTTTGACATCTAAGACTAAGGGATGAATTCTTAACAAAAAATTGAGGATAAATATCAAGAATTCACTTCAGTTACAAAAATTGAAATGTTTTTCATTAAAAGAGGTAATAGAGAAAAAAAACACCCAGACTTCTGGTTAAGATGGCGGCAGAGTAAGGAGCAGCTGCTCGATCTCTCCTAACCGATGCATACAAGACTCCTCAAGGGGACATAAAAACAAATTCAGACGAACGAAAGAACTCCTCAACCGGGTGCAGAATTGAAGGTACGCAGAATCGGGGCATTTCCACGCTATAAAGGGGTGAAGCAGCTCTCAATAAAACGTGAGAGGAATAAGTCCCTCCACCCCCCCACACACCACACACAGCGCCAAGGCCAATGCACAAGAGTGAAAACAGGAGTGGGGCTACCAGTAAATCACTAGCAGCCCCAGGGCTTGTGCCAGACATGGGACCCCAAGTGGCTGGGGGGACACACGGACATTCCCCAGCGTCTACTCGGTGAAGGCTCTGCCCTGGTCGGAATCCGGGTGGAATAAAGAACCCTAAAGCAGAGACTTTCCCCAGAGCATATGCGCTGGTGAAGGCAGTGCCCTGGGTGGAATAAAGATTTCCAGCACAGGCTAGGACATCCAGTGAGGACCCAGGGCAGACTGGAGCGCCGCTGTGGAAGCATTCCTGAGACCACTGAAGGAGCCTTGGGCAGAGGGGCAGACCTGGGACTACCAGGAAGCCTGACCCTGAGGACAAGAAGACTGGAGCCATCAGAAGCTTAGAAAGCGCAAGCAGACCCTGAGTGTGAAGACAAAGCTGAAAAGGGGCAGGGCTAACAATGGGAAGCAATAAGGAAGCCCAGAAGAAAAAGATTACCAAGAGAAACTCTGGAACATTCCACAACTTCTACACAGAGAAAATCCAGACAACAGAGGAGGGAAAACAAAAATCCAAACCTCCATAAAAAAATGAAAGCTGGTCACAAGCTATCGAAGAGTTCAAAAATGAAATGTTGAGGAAGATGGAAGATATCTGGCAAGAAAATAACAGTTTAAAAGGCAGAATTTCACAATTGGAAAGTGAGGCAAGTCAACTGAAGACCAGAAATGACCAGATTGAAAAGGAAAACCAAAAGATTATAGCCAAAAACCAGTCCTTAAAGGCCAGAATCAAACAATTAGAAACCAATGATCTCTCAAGACAACAAGAACAAATAAAACAAAGTCAAAAGACTGATAAAATAGAAGGAAACATGAAATATCTCAATGAGAAAGTGACAGACCAAGAAAACTGGTCTAGAAGAGACAATTTGAGAATCATTGGTCTTCCAGAAAAGGCAGAAATTAATAGAAACTTGGACTCAATACTTAAAGAAATTGTTCAGCAAAATTGCCCTGAAGTCCTACAATAAGAGGGCAATATAGACATTGAAAGGATCCATAGATCACCTTCAACACTGGACCCAGAAAAGTCAACACCCAGGAATATAATAGCGAAATTGAAGAGCTTTCAAGTAAAAGAAAAAATCTTACAAGAAGTCAGAAAGAGACAATTCGAATATCAAGGAGCAACAATAAGGATCACACAGGATCTGGCAGCCTCCACGCTAAAAGACCACAAGGCTTGGAACACAATATTCAGAAAGGCAAGAGAGATGGGTCTTCAGCCACGGATCAACTACTCATCGAAACTGACTATATAC
>NW_025391412.1:0-8979 GCF_016433145.1 Gracilinanus agilis | reverse complement strand
ATAAAAAATCAAGCCATTCCCCAATTGATAAATGGGCAAGAGACATGAATAGGCAATTTTCAGGTAAAGAAATCAAAAGTATCAATAAGCACATGAGAAAGTGTTCTAAATCTCTAATAATTAGAGAAAGGCAAATCCAAACAACTCTGAGGTACCACCTCACACCTAGCAGATTGGCTAAAATGAAAGAAGGGGAGAGTAATGAATGCTGGAGGGGATGTGGCAAAATTGGGACATTAATACATTGCTGGTGGAGTTGTGAACTGATCCAACCATTCTGGCTGGCAATTTGGAACTATGCCCAAAGAGTGATAAAAGAATGCCTGCCCTTTGATCCAGCCATACTATTGTTGGGTTTGTACCCCCAAAGAGATCATAGATAAACAGACTTGTACGCAAATATTTATAGCTGCGCTTTTTGTGGTGGCAACAAACTGGAAAAGGAGGGTATGTCCTTCAATTGGGGAATGGCTGAACAAATTGTTGTATATGCTGGTAATGGAATACTATTGTGCTAAAAGGAATAATAAACTGGAGGAGTTCCAGGCGAACTGGAGGGACCTCCAGGAACAGATGCATAGTGAAAGGAGCAGAGCCAGAAGAACATTGTACACAGAGACTAATATACTATGGTAAAATCAAATGTAATGGACTTCTATACCAGCAGAAAGCAACGACACAGGACAGTTCTGAGGGATTTATAGTAAAGAATGCTACCCAATTCAGAGGAAGAACTGAAGGAAAGGAAACATAAGAAAAACAACTTCTTGAAAGCATGGGTTGGGGTGGACATGATTGGGGATGTAGACTCGAAACCACCACACCAATGCAACTACCAACAATTTGGAAATAGGTTTTGATCAATGACACATGATAAAACCAGTGGAAATGTGCGTCGGCCATGGGTGGCGGGGGGGTGAGGGGTGTGAAGGGGAAAGTAGGAGCATGAATCATGTAACCATGTTAAAAATGATTATTAATAAATGTTTAAAAAATTAAAAAAAAATAAAGTGCTATAGAAACAAAGATGTTTGTTTCAACAATGAAGGAAACAACTAGCCTTGGGTATGGCACAGGGAGCCCTAAAAACTATATCTGCATTAACTTCTATTCCTGCCAATATCTTTTCCATGAATGAATGAATAAAATGAATGAATAAAAAAGCATTTATTAAGTGCTTACTATGTTTCAAGCATTTGGGGTTAAAAATAAAAGCAAAGGCAGTGCCTATCCTCAAGGAGCTTATATTCTAATTGGGGGAGATAATATACATGGAGAATGCTGGCCAGAGAGAGAAAGTATTTTCTGGGATGTCACAAGGATGATGAGTGGAACTATAGGAAAAGATTCTGGAGAGGAAAAAAAAATTAAACAGAAAGAGCAGGGAAAAAACCAAATCTCAATGTTATGTAATTATAATGACCACAAAGCTTAGCTCTAGAGAAGAGATAGAAAATTCATCTCCTTTCTTTATAGACACAGTGGGCTGTGGGCATCAAATATCACTATTAGACTTAGTTTATGTGTTATTTGGATTTGCTGGCCTGCTTTTTCCCTCTTCTTTATTCTGTTTTACAAGGTATGTAAGGGAGGTAAAAGGAACATATTTGGAAATGAATGAATATAGAAAAACAAAAAATACCAATAATTTTTTAAGAGAACAAATTGTGACACATGAATGTAGTGGAATATTGCTGTGAATAATATGGTCATAGACAAGGTGAATATGATCATAGAGAAACCTGGGAAAAGCCACATGAACTGAAGCAGAGTGAAGTTAGAAGAGCCAAGGAAAAAATATACACAATGATTACAACGTAAACAGAAAGAACAACCACAAAACACCAGAAAGTTAATATTGCAAAAGAACAAAGCAAGGTTTTGGAAATAATTAGATAATACTATAAAAACTTTTTGACTTTGCAAAGTGGTATATACAGTAATCCAGGGAATCCAAGAGGCAGAGATGAGGAGAGAGAGTTTCTGACAAGGAAAAAAGCCAGTGAAAATGCACAGGGTCTGGAAATTAAGTTTTCAGTGCAAAGAAGCCAGTGTCACTGAAAGGCAGAGTATGTGGAGGGGCAAAAGGTAGAAGAAGACCCATAATGTAGGAAAGGAAAACGTTATGAAAGACTTTCAAAATGAAACTGAGAATTTTATATTTGATTCTGAAGGTAATGGGGAGCCACTGGAGTTTACTGAACAGGGGGGAAGGGGAAATGTGACATGGTCAGGTTCAACAAAGAAAAGAGAATATTCGGCAGAGAAAAGCAGAAACAAAAGTTATAGACTAGCAATGAATATGTACACTGTTCAAGGAGAACAGGCTGGATGGGATGGCGTTCTTTTAAGAGAACACAAAGCTAGATCATTAGGTTGAGGATAAATTCCAGGGATTTTGAATTTCCAGGTTACAAAGTTTAGATTTTCAATAAATATGCAATGAGAATTAGTCTTAGCACTTCTCCTTGAAGCACCAGATTCTTCATAATTCTCTAGTGAAGGCCAATTGATCCCTATCTTTTGTTTCCTTAACTCATTCATGACAAAACAGAACTCTCAATCCCATGCTGACTCTTTTTTTTTTTTAACCTTTGACATAGAATCTTGTGAAAGCCTAAATAGATTATCCAGAGCTTCATTTTGATCCATGGTTAACTACATTTAACTCCACTAAAGAATTCTATATATAGTAAGACTAAGTTCCCTTTCCCGTGACTCAAAAGTTGGTATGAAGAAGTCGATCCACCTATCCTTTATTATAGATCCTACTTGCTTGCTCAGAATGAAAGAAAACTTCCTAGGCTATATATCCTGCATCCCTCCTGGGTCATTCTGTTGAAATGAACTGCATCTGTAATATATATCAGTCTTCTAATATGGTGGCCATTTATAACAACAGATTGTGATTCTGCCCAACAGAAAGCATTCAGGCCATTTACCAGGTAGAATCTGAACATGCTCAGCAGATGGTACCTGGACTGTCCGCCTGCCCTTGTCATTCTGCCGAATGCCCTCCCCTCACGGTACCGGTTCCCACGTGCCTCTTCCCAACCTTTGTCCCAAACCAACGGGATCATCTTCTCTGACTGGATAAGTAACAGCTACTTGGCTGGACTACACTAGGCACCTGGATCCTTCCCACCTCAGTTGCCAAGTTTTGCCCAATGAGCTGATTACCCTCCAAGGATAAGGCAGTCAGTGTTTTTGTCTGTCAGTTTGCTCCTCTTCCCAACCCCCATCGTGGAACTTCAATTCCCCAGGATTGGAGATGTGGCAGCCAAAGGATAGCAGGATGAGTGCTTCCATTTATTTAAATTTTTTTAATTAACAAAAATCATCTTTCTCTTCCGCTCCACCCCAATCATTGAAAACAAACAAACAAACCCTTGTAATAAACATAGTAAATCAAAACAAATTCCATGTTGGCCATGGTCATAAATGTGTTTCTCATTCCTTGCTCTGTGTTTATCACCTTCTTGTCAAGAGATTGGTAGTGGGCTTCATCTATCATCTTCTGGAATCCTAACTGGTCATTATCTTGATCAGAGTTCTTAAATCTTTCAAAGGTGTTTGCTTTTAGTGTTGTTGTTATATGAATTATTCTCCTTATTCTGTTCATTTCAATTTTCATCCATTCATCAGTGCTTCTATTTTTCAATTTCCCATCCTCGGTATGGTACTTTCCTTTCCCATTGTTGGTGGTGTGCCAACTGGAACCGGGGTGGTGTGAGATGGAAAGGAGAAGCAGTCTCCACTTAGCATTAGTGTTCTCTACAGCAAAACTATCTTGGGTCTTACTTGGCTTTCATCCCTGGAGAGTCTGAAAACAGACACTAAGAGATTTTCAATTTTGCCACCACTAGGAGAATGGACAACAGGGACCTGGACCAAACCCACTGAAAGCAGATGGTCTTCCCCGGGGCCTATCTTTCTGCTGGGTTTCTCAGTATTTAAGGCTTGGGTAGAGACGACTCACAGCACTCATCCAGAAATGCTCAGCCTCCTCCTGTTGGCATTTAGTGCTGTTTCTGCTTTCCCTATTATCACAGGGGCGGAGGTAGAATGAGGTCTTGGAGATGATGCTATTGGCCCAGTATCAACGGAGAGCCGATGTCACCACAATGAGGTTATCCCAGAATTCAAAGGAAATTTTTTTTTTTTTAGACACCATCTAGTCCAACTTGTACCTGCACTGGACTCCCAACTACATTATCTCCAAGCGATTGCCCTACATTTGTGAAAACTTCAATGAATGGGAGCTTTACCACCTCATAAGTCAACCCATTCCACTTGTAGAAAGCTCTTATTATTAAGAAATGTTGCCTTATATTGGACATAAATCTACCTTTTCTTTAATTCCACCCATTACTTTTCATTCTGCCTTCTGGGATCAAGCAAAACAAGTTGAATTCTGTTTTACTAGGCATGTCTTTAAATATTCAAAAGCAGTCAGTTACCTTAGTCCTCTCTTTTTCTAAGAAAATTATTCCCACTTCCTTCAGCAAACTGATACTCATGTATCATTGCCTCCAGTTCCCTTTCCATCACCCTCCTCTTAGTGTTCTCTATTTTATTAATGTCTTTCCTAAAATGTGATAGCCTGAAGACAATACTTAAGTTTTGATTGACACCACCAATAGCCTCTCCCCTCTGATTGGAGGGCTTGAAGGACAGAGTACCAAAATTCTCCCAAATCTTTCTTTATGGAGGCAGGAAAAACTCAGCTCACACACTTAGAAAAAGAGAGAACTAAAGTAATTAACCTGCCTGGTTTCAGCTACACCAAACAAGATACCCTTTGATGTTCCCTCCACCCCCAAAATTTCCTGCTCCTTTTTTATGTATTGTCCCCCCCATTAGATTATAAACTCCTTGAGGGCAAAGATTATCCTTCTTTTTAATAACTATTTCTAGTGCTTAGCACAGAAATTGGCACATTGTGTTTAATACATGCTAATTCAATTGCATTGGATTTGAAATGATCTTAATTAGCCTATGAGCTTGGAACTATCACCTCCTTTACTGATGAACAATTTGCCTCTTTTAATGTAGCCCAAGACTGGCTTGGTCTTTTGACCTACCATAGCATATGTAGTTCTATTGATTCCCCCCCTCCCCAAAGATAGCCACACCTCTCTAATCTTACACTAGTGCAGTGGAACTTTTTTTAGCCCAAGTACAGGCATTATACTTATCCCAGTTAATTTCCTTTAAAAAAATAAATAAATAATGTTATTCTCATTAGATTCAGCCTATTGTTCTTGCCCATAAGGATGTTTTTAGAACCTGACTATTCATTTTTAGTGTTATTGTTATTATGATCATTATTGTGTTACTGCTAGCTTTTTGTTACAGTGTCATTCTATTTATCCAAAGTATTATCTACCTCTCTAGTTTCAGACCATTTGAAAATTTCATGAGTTCCATCTCTGCCTTCATTTATATAATTGAAAAAAAAAATTCTAACTGCGCAGGTCCAGAGACAGATCTCTGAGGTACTCCACTTAAAGAATTCCGTCAACGTTGACATGGAGTCATTAATGATTATATTAATATCTAACATTTATCTGGCACTTACCAGATGCCGGACCCTATGCTAAGCCCTTTATACTTATTAGCTCATTGGATCCTCACAACAATCCTGGGAGATAGGCACTATTATTATTCCCATCTTACAGATAAGAAAACTGAGGCAAATAGAGGTTAAATGACTTGCCCAGGGTCACCGAGCTAGTACATATCTGAGGTCACGTTTGAACTTGAGTCTTAGGGATGGTCATTCAGCCAACTCTGAATACAATCAAACATCCTACTGTCCAGTTTTCATCTTTCTGGCTTGTACACAGGGGTGAATGTCAGATTTTGTCAAATGTTTTTGGGGAAAGCATTTCTTCTATGTTTATCACATGACCCCAATCTATTTTCTACTAACTGTATCAAAAATGAAGTGCTTCTTTTCTAGATTTTTTCATTAACCATCACTGTAATCATATGTTTAAGAATTGGGCCAGAAGTTGACATTAAGATCCCCCCACGATCTGAATGCTTCACCTAACAAATGCTTGTTTCCTTCTAACCTCCCTTACTGGTTTGATTAAACAAATGAAAATTATTCAAAACTAAATGGGAGAGGGGCAGCTAAGTGGTTCAGCCCACAGAGAGCCAGGCTTGGAGAGGGGAGGTCCTGGGTTCAAAAGTGACCTTAGACACTTCCTAGTTGTCACTTAACCCCAATTGCCGCGTCCTTGCCACTCTCCTGCCTTGAAACCAATACTAAATATCAATTCTAAGCCTGAAGGTAAGGGTTTTAAAAACCCTAAATGGGATTCTTCAGCAGATGAGTTTTCTGACAGTATAGGTATTCAAATAAAGGTTGAATGGCCTCTGCAGTTTCTTCCAAATATGAGAGTTAATCATTCTAACTAGCTAGGTGACCTGGAAAAATTGTGAAACCTGCCTAGACCCTGCAATTCCATTATCATTTCTAGCTTTTGAAATAATCAACCCCACAGAACCTATAAACAGAGTTCCATCATAACAGAATTGAAGCATATGTAAAACAAAGCATGACTATCATTTCTTGGTCATCTCCTTTTGGAGTTTCTTTAAAAAAAAAAAAAAAAACCTTTAGGGGCAGCTGGGTAGCTCAGTGGATTGAGAGTCAGGCTTAGAGACGGGAGGTCCTAGATTCAAATCTGGCCTCAGACACTTCCCAGCTGTGTGACCCTGGGCAAGTCACTTGACCCCCATTGCCCACCCTTACCACTCTTCCACCAAGGAGCCAATACACCACAGCTAAGGGTTAAAAAACAAACAAACAAACAAACAAACAAACAAAACCCCTTACCTTCCATCTTAGAATCAATACCATGTATTGGTTCCAAGGCAAAAGGGTTAGACAATGGGGGTTAAGTGACTCGCCCAGGGTCACACAGCTAGGAAGTATCTGAGGTCAGATTTGAACCCTGGCTCTCAATCCAATGAGCCACCTAGCTGCCCCCTCGTTTCTGAGTTTCTAAGACAAAACTTTAGAAAGACTTCTCACAACCTCTCAGAGGTGCCTTTCAAGCGAAGGTGCCTACTCTGTTGGAGGCACTGTGCTGGACAAAAACCGAAACAGTCCCTCGGGACGGAAACAGGACCTGAAACAGGCCTCCACAGAAAGATGACATTCTAATGGAGGCAGGGAGCAGGACTTCCCATCTCCAGGATCTGAATTATTCTGCTTGATCCCAGAAGGAATACGTGGAAGTTTGCAGAGAAGCAGATTTAGACTTCAGGTTTAAATCGACCCTGAAAGGGTCTAAAAATCTGATGTGTGGAGCCCTTGGGTGTGGGGCAGGAAGGATGATTGTAGTGGATTCAAGGGGGATGCTGTATCACTTCATTTAAAAAATATCAGCCCCAGGAAACCTTCCCTGCCTCCCTGAGATCACAGGAATTCTCCCTCCCCTGCTTCAGATAGAAGCTAGCCCTGGAAGCCCTTGTGGTACACTAGGCAGTCAGACTCTTTTCATGTGTCTTCCTGTGCGCACTCTTTCCCTGTTCCCAGAGGCCAGAAGCACCGGGGAATAGCTTCCAGGGATCTGCATGGCCAAAGGTCTCCCACAGACAACAGTCAGCTCATCTTATGGCATCAGCAACAAGAGATGAATCCGAGCCATTCCACCTAGCCAGCCTCGAATGGTAAGGCAGCCAACAATACCAGCTAATGCAGTCGATGAGCAAAATACAATTTCATAACTGATGTGAAAATTGATTCTCAATCAGAAAGAAAGAAACAGAAAATCTGTTTGGAATGTTAAGGTCTAAGGAGATGGGCTGGCTGGATGCCAGTATACAGGGAAAATTGAGACAATAGACAGGCTGGAACTTCCCTCAGAAAGAAATTCAGCTAAAGAAAGTGCCTCTGGGATTCAGCTGGCTCGGGCTGTCTCCTTCCTGCCCATCTATCCTAGGGAGAGGGCTTCTCTGGGGTCCTGGGTTCTGACAGATCTATGAGGGAGAGAAGCAGAACCTGGAGGTGTTTAGTCTAGAGAAGAAGAGACTTTAGACATTATAAAATAGCTGCCTTGAAGTGTTTGAAGGCTTGTCATGTGGAACAGGAATTTGAATCTGGCCCCAGAAGGCAGAAGGAGGACCAAGAGATGGATGTTGCTGAGAGGTAGATTTAGACTTCAGGTGTTTTTTTTTTGGGGGGGGGGGGGGGGTGGGTTTTTTAATGAACAGAAAACTTCCCAAATAGAGCTGTTTTAAAGTGAATCATGCTGCCTGAGGAAATAGTGAGTTCCCCAGAGCAAGAGGCCTTCAAGGAGAGATAAGATGACCCCTTTGGGGGAGACATTCAGGAAGAGATTCCTATTTGGGTAGGAATTGGCTTAGATGGTATCTGGGAATCCTTCTAACTCTAAGAATGAATCTATGAAAATTTTGCCTATTGTTCTATTATACAATAGAAAGACCATGGACCTGTGAGTTAGAGACCTGAGGTCTACACTTGACTACAACTAACTAGCTGTGCAACATAGAAAAATCAGTCATCTTCTCTGAATCTCACTTTTCTCACTTGTGAAATGAGGAATCGATTCACCATAGATCCTGCATATCAGACTTTTATCAAGCTGAAATCCGAAATCAATATAGAATTAATTCTAGCTTAAAAAGTTAAACATTTGTTCCCCAACAAACAAGAAGCCAAATGATAAGAACAAAGTTTCTAAGAGAAATGATCTCTCTGTATACATATATATGTAATTATATTATATACCCCTATATGCTATATTAATATACATGTTATATATAAACTTTTAATATAAAAACATATATATGTAATTATATACCCCTCTATGCTATATTAATATATATGTTATATATATACACTTTTAATATAAAAACATATATGTGTAAGTATATCATATACCCCATATGCTATATTAATATACATGTTATATATAAACTTTAAAAATAATAACATAT
>NW_025391411.1:0-7688 GCF_016433145.1 Gracilinanus agilis | reverse complement strand
ATATATATATATATATATACACACACACACACACACACACACACACACTAATACTTTTTTCAGAATACTTCAGTGGGTATTATAGAATATACAAAATTTGGATGAGATGGGTTATTTATTCCCAGGGAATTTGTAATCTAACAATGTTTAAAAAAACTCATGAAAGTAGCATGTAAAAAGAGTTCTTGATTTGCTTTCAGAAGATTAGGGTTCAATCTAGATTGGTTACTATCTGTGGAATATTGGGCAACTCAATTCATCTCTCTTCACCTCATTTTTCACATTTGCAAAATGAAGGAGTTACAGTAGGTGATCTCTTAAGTATCTAATGGGTTGAATTCTATTATCCTATAATATTTGTCTTATTAAATAAGTTGGATCACCCTCTTTAGTATGCTATTCCACTGAATAGTCTATTGATGTTGTATAATCATAGAGCCTCAGAGTGGGAAGGACTCTCAGCATCCTTCAAGTTCAAGCCATTTCTTCTCAGAAACTCTGTCTTCAAAGGCCCTGCAGAGTGACCTTTCAGCTTTTGCTTCATGAGACAACTAACTAATCACCTTTTTGGACAGCTTTAGTTGTTAAGAAGCTTGTTGTTGATGTTATGTTTGTTTGCTTCCTTACAGGAGTCTGAATTTCACTTTTTCAAACATTCTACTTATTGATCCTAATTCCTATATCTAGGCCAAGGGGATTAAGCTAAATCCCTCTTCTACTTGAGACAACCCTTCAAATGTTTTAAGAAAGTTATCAATGTCACCCTTAAGTCTTTTCTTCTACACCTTTAACTCCCCAATTCTTTCAATAATCTCATTGTGGCATAAATTCAATTCCCTTGTCTTGGTTGCTCTTGAAATTATCAATGTCCTATATAAAATACAGTGTCTAGAAACAGTATTTTATCTCTTTTAGATGAAGTCTATCAATACTGTCAAAGTCTTCAAAGTAATACTATTGAAATAAAATGTTTAAAATTTGCCATTTTGTCTTTTTTCTTTCTTTTCTTTTCTTCTTACTTTTTTTTAAACAAAAACAAATTTTGCACATGCACTAAATCAGCTTCCCATGAGACCTTGATCTCTGACTTCTAGTTGATGGGTACCAGAAGTTATAAGATTGGTAGGAAGAATGTATGAAAGCAACCCCTAGAAAAGGAGCAATCCATGTCTTGGTGCCATACTATTAAGTGAAGTTTCCAAAAAGTTCATTACATCTCTAACTTTATCAGGAGAGGGAACTCCCAGACAAAGACACCCCCTCTACCAATGCAGATTGGCACCTTTTCTACACCTCATAGACCCAGCGAGTTGTCCGGAACACTGAGAACTCAATTGCTTTCCCGGGGTCACCAAATCAATATGTGTCGGAGACTCGACTTGATCCCAAATTCTTCCTGACTTTGAGGTCAGCTCCTTATCTGTTACTTTATATGTATAATAGGTTTCCCTACCTGTAGTTCTCTATCTTAGAGGGAGAACATGGGGATCAGAGGAATTATGTTCTCTTCCTTAACTTCTTCGTGTTGATATAGATGCAGCCCTTAAATACACTCCAGCTATATTTTCAATTGTCTTCAAATTGAGAACTTATTTGTGGCAAGTAACCACTTCCTGGCTAGCACCTGAGTATATGATGTATTCTCTTGTCTCTGAGTCAGACTCTCTGATCCTGACTTCTCTCACTGACAAAATAGAGAAAAATAGTGCATGTGAAAACAAACCTACAAGGTTGTTGGAGACAAGGAAATAATGGTACACTTTCATCTAGTAATTTAGGGAATGGAGAACACTTTCCTCCTGAAATTTCAATGACTAAGCATGACTGAAAGAAGAGATATAAGAAAGTAAATCCTCCAGCTTCTTTGCAGAGGTAGAGGGCTATGGGTACAGAACTCAGCAGTATATATGATCAGGATTGTTTTCTATAGTTTGCCTACATTTACTGAAGTGGCATTGCTATATATAAATAAGTTCTTGTTTTTGTTTAAGAGATCACTCTGGGAAGGCAAAGGGAATCTAGAGGAAAATGAAGTTGATATAAAAACAAAATTGTTGTTGAGTAGTTTCTATTGTGTTCAGTGCTTTATGACTCAATTTTGTTTGTTTGTTTTGATAAAGACTGGAGATGCTTGCTCTTTCCTTCTCTGACTCATTTTTACAGATGATGAACTGAGAGACAGAGTTAAGTGACTCATCCAAGGTCACATAGCCACATGTCTGAGATTAAATTCAAACTCATGAAGATTATTTTTTTTTTCTGTTTCCAAGTTCAGTACTCAATCCACTGCCCCACCAAGCTGTCCCCAAAACATATATTTTAAAATTAAGAACTTTCCTAGAATAACCCTATGGAATTAGCAAATATTAGAACACCAATTTGAATCATTTCCTTTTGAGGTTATAATTACATGGACATATCTTAGGTTTACCTCTGATATTATGGGAATCATCTAAATAATGGGTACAAATTCATGTGTTTTTACCTTAAGGACTAGAGATTTTGCCATTGTTTCTCATTATAACTTATAAACATAAAGTATTTATATAAATTACATTTATTTGAATGGTCAACAAGGTGACACAAGAAAAGCACGGTCCTAGAATCTGAAGCTCTAGATCTAAAGCCTGGCTTTTCCTCTTACCTCTTGTGTTATCTTGGGCAAATGTTCCAATGTCCCTGGAGGTGTGCAAAATTGGGATGTTATAACATCTGCCTCCCTCACAGTATTATGTTGAAGATTCAATTCAATCTAGTGATATTGACCTTCTGGCTGTTCTATGAATAACACTCTATCTCCAGGTATTTGGGGGCTCTCTGCCATGCCTAAAATGCTTTCTTTTCTCAACATCACTTATTGACTCCCCCAGAATCTTTAAGTTCCAACTCAAATCCTATCTTTTACATGAAAAAGCTTTATAAACCCCACATCATTCTATGAAACAAAAGTATCATTATGTCATTTTTCTTCATGATATTGTTTATATTCATCTTTGTCTACTGAATTATACCATCATTCTAATGTCTTGGACACAGAAGACAAACAACTGTTTGAACACATGGGTTGATGCAGACACAATTTGGGATGTAGACTCTTAATGACCACCCTAAAGCAGTTATCAATAATATGGAAATAGGTCTTGATCAATGACACATGAAGAAACCAGTGGAAATGCATTTAGGCTAAGGAGGGGGGTGGGGGAGAGCACGAACATGAATCATGGAACCATGGAAAATTTTTTTCTAAAAAAATAAAAAAACAAAAACCAAAAAATTCTAATGTCTTGGAAACATCAGCTTTGTCATGAATTATTCTCTTCTCACACTTAGCTGGAACTAATTGCTTTTGTCTTTGAATTTATCAGTCAATTGATCAGTATTTATTAAGCATTTACTATATGTCAAGAAATGTTCTAAGTACTGGGAATGAGAATACAAAAAGGAGGCAAAAGAAAGTTTCTGACCTTTAGTTTAAGAGTTTGCGATCTGATGAGGAAGACACCAGGTAATCTTATTTCCCTCTCTCTCTTTCTCTTTGTGTGTGTATGTGTGTGTGTGTGTGTGTGTGTGTGTGTGTTAGGAGAAGAGAGTAATATATATGTGTATATATAATAAATACTTATATATATATATATATAAAACATACATATTCACACAAAGCACACTATACACAGGAAAATAGGAAATCACTGACAGTAGGAAGGAAGTAGAATTGAAAGTGGCATATAGAATATAGAAGGCTTCCTATAAAAGATCACATTGAAGTTGGGCCTGAAAGAAGTCAGGAAAGTCAGTAGATAGATTTGAGCAAGAGAATATTTTAAGAATGGAAGACAGAAAATATCTAGACTATGCTATTCAAAGAAGAGTCAAGAGACCAGTGTTACTAGCTCAAAGACTACATTGTAGGGAATAAAGGGCTTTGAATGTCAAACAGCATTTTATATTTGATCCTGGAGGCAACAGGAAGCTGTTGGAGTTCATGAAGAAGGGAGCTGGCATATTTAGACTTTGATCTTTAAGAAAATCATTTTAAGTGGCTGAATAGATGATGGATTAGATTGGGTAAAGACTTAAGGCTGGTAGACCCACTGGCACAACTATGGTAATAGTCCAGGATTAAGAAGATGAAGTCTTCTGTGAGAAAGGGGCATATATGAAAACTGTTGCAAAGTCAAAATCGACAGGTCTTGGCAAAAGATTAGCCATGGAGAGTTGAGAGATAATGAGTCTTAGAGGATGACTCCTAGGTTTTCAGCCTGAGAAATTGGTAGGATGCTGGTGCCCTTTGTATTACTAAGAAAACCAGGAACACAGAAATGATTTAGAGAGAAAGATAATAAATTCTGTTCTGGGCACATTGAATTTAATATTTCTACTGGAAATTCAATTAGACATATACAAAAGGCAATTAGAGATATGAGATAGGACTTCAGAGAGGTTGAAGAAAAATAAGTAGCTTTGTAACTTATCACTGTAGAGATGGTAATTAAACCCCTGGTAGTTGATGAAATCACCAAGGAAAGTAGTATAAAAGGAAAAGAAAAGAAAGCCTAGGGAAGAACTTTGAGGAACAATTCTGTTTAAAGGGCATAATCTGAATGAGAATGCCATAAAAAAGGGATATGAAGGAGTAGGCAGTTAGGAAGAGGAAAACCAGTAGAGCATGTTGACTGAAAATTTAGGAGGAAGAGAGTATCAAGTTGGAGAAGGGATTAACAATGTTAAAAGCCACAAAGAGACTGAGGTGGATAAGGTTTAAGAAAAGGTGGATTTCTCAACTCAAATATCATTGATAACTTTGAAGAGAACAATTTTGGTGGAATAAGGTCAGAAACAAAATTGGAAGCTCTTTTAAGAAGAAAGTGAGAAGAGAGAAAATGGAGGAACTCATTACAGATGGTCTTATCAAGAAGTTAGACTGCAAATGGCAGAAGAGTTATAGGGCAAAAGTTAGGGGAGAAGAAGAGACCTAATGAGAGTTTTAACAGATTAGGGAGATACAGGCACGTTTGTAGTCAGTTGGTAGTCAGTAGACAGGGAGAGATTGAAAATAAGTAATAGATTGAGGATGACAGAGTAGACAGTCAGCTGGAAGAAATGGAATGGAATGAGATCACTTAAACAGTTAGAGAGGTTAGCCTTGGTAAATAATAGACCATTTTATCATGTAAGAAAAGAATAATGGATAAGAAAATGTCAGAAGACATATAAGTGATGGGAGATAAGAAGAGGGGAGAAAAGGGGATTCACAGTAAATAGCCTCATGTACCAGTAACATGACACAACTCACATATCTTCTACTTATGTGTATAAATGATAGAATT
The DNA here is from genome assembly GCF_016433145.1 of Gracilinanus agilis. Taxonomy (NCBI): domain Eukaryota; kingdom Metazoa; phylum Chordata; class Mammalia; order Didelphimorphia; family Didelphidae; genus Gracilinanus; species Gracilinanus agilis. The sequence goes on along the minus strand of NW_025391411.1, from coordinate 2,361 downwards.
TCAGCTTCTTGAAAGCAGAAGCTGATTGATTTTTTTTGCATCTTCAGCATCCATTAGAATAAATGGCACGTATTGGGCATTTGATAAATACTAACTCATTGATGGATGCCTGATTTCTTCCAAAAAGTTTGCTGAACATAAGTCTTCTATATTAATCAAAAATTCTTGAAGGTAACTATTCAGAGCTCAAAGTATCAAGTTATTGAATTGAATATGTCACACTCTGTTATCCAGGAACTAAATCACAATTTAGTGAATGAGACCATTTGATTTTTCCAACATTTTTACCCTGCCTAGAATGTTACTAAATTATCTTTGTAGTTATAAAAAACAGAGAACTATTAGTGTGGAAATTCTCTCAGTCACTATAGACCACAATGCATCTACGACTTAGAAGATGAATCCTATTAAGGCAAAGAGAAGTTAAGTAACTGACCAGATTTACACAACTAGAGTCAGAGGCAAGATTTAAGCCTAGACCTTCCAAGTTCCAAGCCCCAGCCCCTTTCAGTTTATGCTGTGTCCCAGATAAACATTATATTAAAATGTCCTCAAATTTCATCTTCTATATTTCAACCATGTATGTTTGATTTCAGTCTAATTCCTATTTCTAAGGGCAATAATTTTTATTCTGCTTGAAAAATTTTGGTCAGTCAACTAGTATTTATGGAGCATCTGGTTAAGAGCCAGTCACTGTGCTTGCTAAATGATGGGGATATAGAAAGAGGAAATACAAAAAAAAAAATAAAAACAAAAATCAAAACATAATTCATGCTTTCAAGGAGCTATCACTCTAATGGGGAAGTTAGCATGTGAATAGCCATAAAAAACTAATACAGTTATTTATATAGCATAAAAGCAGAGAAAGGCATTAGAAATATAGGAGACTGAGAAAGGCTTCTTGCAAAAACTCCAATGCTTTTGGAATAGCAAAGAGGTCTGGGTAAATTGGATCCAGAAGGTAGAAGGAAATTAGACATGGTGTAACAATATTGCTAAAGTAGGAAGGAACCAAATTATGAAAGCTTTAATGCAACTTTCAAAATAGAACGTCAACATGAGGCTCTGGGAAAATCAGGGGGACTGAAATAAATTTAATCACTTCTTTAGGTTTATCATTAGAAAAAAGTGATAGTGTCTATTCTAAGACAAACATGCCACATGTATATGGCATGTATAACTCCCAGTATTTTGAATGTAGAGTCAGAAAGATTTGGCACTGAATTTCACTTTTAACATTTAATATTAGCAACATAAATAATGATGGGCAAGTCACTTGAGTTCTGTAAAATGAATTTCCACATATACAAATGTGGACAATCTTGCCTGTTTTAGCTATCTCACAATATTGTTGTGAAGAACAAAGGGAGTAATGTATGTTAAGTACTTTGAAAACCTCCAAATATTATGTAAATTTTAATTGTGACGTGATTGATTTCATTTCCCTTTCATTGGGAAAAAATATTGCATGAAAGATTTGAGAATGGGTTGCATGACAGCTGTAAATGATAAGAAAAATGAAGTGTCATAGACTTGCTTCTCTCCTCCCCTCTTTTACCTCCAAAAGAGAAAAATATATTTCTTATGGAAAAGATCAATGAAACAGTAGCCATGAAATGGTTTTCTTACTTTCAAACTAAACAATAAAGTCATAGGCTTTGCACAATTCTGAAAGCCCTTTTGTCTTCTTTATACAAATTGCCCTTGAACCAGAGAGGGGGGAAGATTTGCAGTTCTGAATGTCAAAGATATAAATACAAAGGCATTTCACCCATGTATAATTTTATTGAAATCAATTGTGCTATATGCTTGTTATATTCAAGCAAGCAGTTTTTGAAATTAATTCAACCACAAACTTTTAAATTAGCAGGAAAGATAAAGCTTCCCTCCACTAAATTGTTCCTTTCTATATGAAGAACTTAGCCTCATCACCTTTGTTTCTCCTAGTCAGTCTCTCATGAAGACAAAGATGGTACTTAATACAGCTATGAGAGAGACTGGGTCACAGGCTGTCAGAACCCCATGCAGGGAAGCCCTCTTCTTTTCCACTATAAAAGCAGAAATTCTCAGTAGACAGCTACCCAGTTGCCCAGGTGACCTTTCAGGGAATCCTTTAAAGAACACAATCAGAACCCTGCCCTGCTCAATAACCACCTTTCTTATCCACCTTATAGAAAGAGAGAAGAAAATGGTCCTTGCTTATAATCCATATAGATTGCTATTTCTGAACAAGTTTTCTCATCTCAAATAAAATCCTGCTGTGGATTAGTAAAACTTTTACTACTAATTGCAAACAATTACTACTACTAATAGTACATGTATATATGTGTGATTACACACACACACACACACACACACACA
>NW_025391410.1:0-2747 GCF_016433145.1 Gracilinanus agilis | reverse complement strand
GTTATATATTGAGATATATATAACATGTATATCAATATATAAATAATATATAGATATAATATACAATTATTAACTAACATCTAATTAATGTTATATATATATATATAGTCATTAGTTAGTATGCCTGCCACTCCCTCCAGATGAAAATTTAATAGAGACCTTTTTCACTGAGTAAAGTACAGGTTTTGGACATCTTCCTTAATGAGAAGGGAGAAAACAGCTAAAACAAATCATCTAGAATACATCCTAGATTCTGTTTGGTAATACTAAACAGTATAAAAGTAGTCCTGTACAATGATCCACTTTCTACCTTGGATTTTGTGAGGTTTAGGTATGTCTTGTATTGAGTATCTGTATTACTTGATTTCTATTCCTCCATTGGAGAACTGATGCTCTGGCATCATTATATTAGAAAGTCAAAATAAGAAGGAGTATTTGCAGTGAAAAACAATTAGGAAATGATTTTCTGTGACTCTCATTTCTATCACCTAAGCCCTTCATTTTTCGTATATTAAATTTAAGTTCTTGTTTCTGTTTGTTATTCTAAATTCTCTGTTTTAAAATTAAGATTATCAGGATCAATACTACTTTTAGAATTTTTATAATCCATAATGAAATAGTCTTAGGAAGTGAAAATGACTGGGAATGTTTATTCTTATAGGATATTCTGTCTATCCCTGAACATGATGATTATGGTAAGCAATGAATTTGACCATTAAGTAGTTGATAGGGGAAAGAACAAGAATTTATTAAGACACTACTATATGCCAGGCACTGTCCTAAGTGCTTTATAAATTCATTTGATCTTCACAGTAACTATTGTGAGGCAGGTTCTATTATTATCCCCATTTTATAGTTCAGGACACTAAAGCAGAATGATTAAGTGATTTGCCTGGGATCACACAACTAATAAGTGTTAAAGGCTGGATTTGAACTCAGGTCTTATTGACTTCAGGTTTAGTACTCTATTGCCTCTCATCGGCTATTAAGAAAGTGTGGTGCAGCTAGTCATTTTTATTTCCAACAGTTAGATAAATAATTGAACAAAATGTTTTGCTAAATCAAAACATGACACATGGAATGCATTTTCCTCACATTTTTTTCCTTTGGGATTTATGTAAACAGAAAAATATTTTTGTTGAATACTCATTGTGAAAATTTTAAAGTGTATTTATTCCTTTCCCTAACTAGTATAGAATCTTCAAACAAAATTAAGATTCAGTAAAATTTCTTCTGAGCTTAAGGCAAATTCTGGAAGAGGAGAGACAGAAACACAGACAGATACTTTGACAATGAATTATCATGGCCTCAAATTTCATCACCTTCTGGCCAACATGGTGATGAAGCTCTTGTAACTATAGACTTTGAGAACCCAGTTTCACCACCATACCATGAAGAATCATTAGTGAAGACTTCTGTAATAGAATGGCTTTCTGTAAAGGAATCTCTAAATCTGATGCTAATTGTTTTTCTCACTGGTGCCTTTTGTTGCTAAAAGCTGAGAACGAAATTTAATTTTTATTTTTAAATGATTAGTTTCTTTTTTTTAAACTCTTACCTTCTGTCTTGGAGCCAATACTGTGTATTGTGTATTGGCTCCAAGGCAGAAGAATGTTAAGGGCTAGGCAATGGAGGGTCAAGTGACTTACCCAAGGTCACACAGCTGGGAAGTGTCTGAGCTCAAATTTGAACCTAGGACCTCCCATCTCTAGGCCTGGCTCTCAAGCCACTGAGCCACCAAGCTGCCCCCTAAATGATTAGTTTCTTAAACTTGATTCTTTCTTTTTCATGTCCAGGAGAGGTACTCCAATAGTAAGTAGAGAGCTAGGTTTAAATTCTGCCTTTGACACATACTGGTTGTATGCCCTGGCCAAGTCTCTCTTATCTTCTCTCTGCTCTAAGTAACTCTCTAAAAGTATAAGGTGCAGAGAAGACTCTGACTTAACTTTGTGGAGGGAGTTTCCTCACCTGGGAATTTCCTGAACAGTGAAATTACACATTTAGTGTCCTAATTAGTTTGGGGTTAATCAAGATGTCATTTTATTTCATTTACTTATTTTTTCACTCAGCATATATTTATTAAATCATATAGGACTTCAAGGTACTAATATTTTGACATTCATTACCATTACTTGTTAATGTAAAATAAGCTGAGGAGTAAGAATGGAGCTAGACTAGAGAGAATAGGAATTCTTGAGCAAAGGAGGGACATGATCAGACTTTTGCCTTTGGATAAATTTCTGGTAGGGAATGGATTGGAGAAGAGAGAGATTTGATATAGGGAAATGATTGGGGACTTCTAAAATAGAACAGACAGGAAGTGACCAAGTATTGAATCAGGGTAATGAGTGGAAAGAGATATTGTTAAGGTAGATTAAGTTGGAAGAGAACCAAGAAAGAACAGTTCATTAAAGTCAAAGATAGAGAAATTCAGAAAGTCAAGGTAGAGAAAGAGGTAGTGGAATGCTCAATCAGTCAACTAACAAGTACAATAAGATATCACCTCATGACATCATTGGTCCTCTTCAGAAACAACAACAAGCACTTACTCAGTCCCAGGCCCTGATAAGCATTGAGGCTACAAATTTCAAGTTATTACTGTATGCCTTGGATAAGTTACATTTGAACAGAGGAGATCAGGAGATCACAACCCCCCCCCCCCCCATGTCTCTGTTTCTCTCTGTCTCTCTGTCTCTCTGTCTCTCTGTCTCTCTGTCTCTCTCTCTCTCTCTCTCTCTCTCTCTCTC
>NW_025391409.1:0-4045 GCF_016433145.1 Gracilinanus agilis | reverse complement strand
AACATTGATTGCTCATGGGTTAGATGAGCTAACATAATAAAAATGACCATTCAATCCAAATTAATTTACTTATTTAGTGCCATACCTATCAAACTACCAAGAAAGATTTTCACAGAATTAGAAAAAAAAAACTACAACAAAGTTCATTTGGAAGAACAAAAGATCAAGAATATCAAGATAAATAATGAAAAAAATACATGAAAGAAGGTAGCCTAGCAGATATTAAACTATACTATAAAGCAGTGGTCATCAAAACAATATGGTACTGGTGAAGAGACAAAAGGGAGGAACAGTGGAATAGACTTGGGGTAAGTAATTTCAGCAAGGCAGTATATGATAAACCCAATGAGCCTAACTTTTTGGACAAAAATCTACTACTTGACAAAAACTGCTGAGAAAATTGGAAAACAATGTGGGAGAGATTAGGTTTACATCAACATCTAATACCCTACACCAAGATAAATTCAGAATGGGTAAATGACTTGAATATAAAGAAGAAAACTATAAGTAAATTAGGCATACACAGAATAGTATACTTGTCAGATCTCTGAGAAAGGAAATATTTTTAAAACCAAGCAAGAGTTAGAAAAAATTACAAAATGTAAAATGAATAATTTTGATTACATTAAACTAAAAAGGTTTCATACAGACAAAACCAATGCTACCAAAATTAGAAGAGAAGCAACACATTGGGAAAAATCTTTATAACAAAAAACTCGGACAAAGGTCTAATTACTCAAATATACAAGGAGCTAAATCACTTGTACAAAAAAATTAGGCCATTCCCCAATTTATAAATGGGCAAGGGACATGAATAGGTAATTTTCAGATAGAGAAATCAAAACTATCAATAAGCACATGAAAAAGTTTTCTCAATCTATATTAGAGAAATGCAAATCAAAACAACTCTGAGGTACCACCTCACACCTAGCAGATTAACTTACATGATAGCAAAGGAAAGTGTAGAATGTTGGAGGGGATGTGGGGAAATTGGGACATTAATGCTTTGCTGGTGGAGTTGTGAATTTATCCAACAATTCTGGATGGCAATTTGGAACTATGCTTAAAGAATGCTAAAACATAGACTGCCCTTTGTTCCAGCGATACCATTGGTGGGTTTGTACCCCAAAGAGATCATAAGGAAAAAGTCATATACAAAAATATTTATAACTACACTCTTTGTGGTGGCAAAAAACTGGAAAAAAGGGTGTACCCTTCAATTGGGAAATGGTTGAACAATTTGTAGTATTTGTTGGTGATGGAATACTATTGTGCTCAAAGGATTAATAAACTGTAGGAATTCTATGTGAACTGCAATGGCCTCCAGGAATTGATGCAGAGTGAAAGGAACAGAACCAGGAGAACACTGTACATAGAGACTGATACACTGTGGTAAAATCAAATGTAATGGACTTCTGTACTAGCAGCAATGCAATGTTCTAGGACAATTCTGAGGGATTTAGGGAAAAGAATGCTACCCACATTCAAAGGAAGAACTAGAGGAGTGGAAACAGAAGAAAAACAATCACATGAACACATGGGTTGATGCGGACATGATTGGGGATATAGACTCTAAATGACCACTCTAGTGCAGTTATCATTAAAATGGAAATAGGTCTTGGTCACATGAAGAAATCAGTGGAAATGTGCTTTGGCTATGGGGGTGTGGGGTGGGTTGGGAGGTGGTGATGGAGGGGAGAGTAAGAACATGAATAAATAAAAAATGAATAAAGACATTTGAAAATTATACACTATAAGCAGTTAAGAGAAGACAAGACTTGAGGTGGAGGGCGTGATGACCATCTTCTAAGTATTTGATGTGCTATAACTTAGATTAAACTTACTCTTAGTCCAGTAGGAAGAATCAGAGCAAAGAGCTACATCTAAACATGATATAAATAAAAATGTCTTCAAAATCAGAGCTCCCCAGAAATTAAATGGATAACCTAGGAAGTTCATGTGTTTTCCCTCAATGGCGATCTTTAAATCAAGTTAGAGGAATATGTCAGTCTAAAATAAAAGACTTCAAAGGCTGCAATAACAAAAGTATTTAATCAAGGCAAGGGGTTTGCTATTCAGGATGCCTCATGGCACCAAAATANTGTGTGTGTATGTGTGTGTGTGTGTGTGTGTGTGTGTGTGTGTGTGTGTGTGTGTGTGAAGGATTTGGAATATTTCATGGTTTTATAAGGTAAAAGAATGACTAGTAACTAATATGATTAGAGAGTTTGGGGAAATGGTGACGTCTGACCAGAAGAGCATTGTTCTGGTGCAGAATGGTGATGTCTGACCAGAAGAACATTTCTCTGCTGCAGACACAGAGAATGTACAAAGAAAGAAAAGAATTATGTTTTTCTTTTCTTTTTTTTTAACCATCTTCAGTACTATCTTCAGACAGTTCTTCTCTCTGGGTTTGGAAAAAGATCAGCTCATAGCTAATTGCATTTAAAAACTTAATGGGCACATTATGGAAGGGATTGTTATTCAGGCCCAAGTTGTATTCCACAGCAGTCTAATATGCCTTTCAACTCTGAAATTCTACAGTCTTCTAAATCAATATTATATACATACATACATACATACATACACACATATATATACATACATACATATATATACATACATATATATAACATATTTCCCTTTGAGTTGTGAAAATTTTACATTAACCTATACCCTTTTCTTTGATTACCCAAGATTAACTTTGGATTTTTTAAAACTGAGTTTTGATATTGAATTTGAAGTCAACCTCTAATTGTTTTAAATCACAATTTACCCTACCTTTTGAATGAATTAAGAACAGACAAAACCCATTCCTTATCTGCCAGCACCCTACTTAAGATAGTGGGATAAAGGAAAGAGAATAGTGGACATGTGAACTTTGAAGTTCACCATTCTAAAGGTTTGTGATTCCTTGGGTACAGAAGACCTTTGTCTTTTGCCCCCTGTGACTCCCTAGTGTCCAGAAGACCTGTTTATATTAGTGGGACTTGGGAAAAGGACATCACTAAGAATATAACTTTGAGTTGCTAAAGGAAAGGATTTTTTTTCCAGGGAATCCAGAGGAGAAGTTATGTGTATGCTTAGCTTTCCATTCTGGGCTTCCAGCCCAGTATTTGGAGGAGGTTTGCTAAGGGAACGGCCAGCCACATGTACCTAAAGGCCTTTTCTTTCTTTGGGCTGCCTTTTATTATTTAATGAATACTTATAAATTAAGATACAGTCTCCAGAGGATTTTCATCTTAACACATTATACCAAGAACCATTGCATATATTGTTCCAGAATTATGATATAATTGGCACAGAGAACTCCCAGTGAGGAAACTACTTTCTTCAATATGGGTTCATACCTTCCAGGCAACTTTCAGTCTTAAAGAACTTCCAGGGGCATTGAGACCTTAAGTAATTTGTCCAAGGTCATGAAGTCAGTGTACATAAGAGTTTAGACTTGAACCATGTTCTTTCCAACTCTGAGTCTGGCTCCATTAGAAAATGCTAATTCTGCTCCATAAATTGTTGGAATTAAATCTGGATTAAAATGAACTTGTCAGTGAGTCAGTATAGATTAACTAAAATCTTGCCCTAAATCTGACTTTCCCCATCTCCCACCATCTTAGATACATCAAAAGTTTGGGGCCACTACAGACTTTTGTAATAGAGTTTCTATGCCCTCTTCACCCACTACTATAAATAAGTGTTGTTTCAGAAATGGCAACACATAAAAGGTGGCAAATTCCCAGTGCTATCTCTTATTCAGGCATCCTAGAAACAACTTGTGTCAAAGCATATTGTTTCATGAGGCAACATATAAACCAAGCTGTGCTATGAATGAAACTGAATTCATATTTTAACCATTCAACCAAGAAATGGTTTAAATTCCTACTATGTGTTAGGTACAAAAACAAATAATATAACAATAATATAACAATAATATATGTGTTAGGTACAAAAACAAATAATATAACAATAATAATAATATATAATAACAATAATAATATAACAATAATATAACAATACCTACTTGAAATGATCTTATTTTCTAATA
>NW_025391408.1:0-3161 GCF_016433145.1 Gracilinanus agilis | reverse complement strand
ATTAACAAAAATAAAGGAATAATTTAATAATTTAAAATATAATCAATTTAATGGCTACTGTAGACCAAAAGGACATAGTTGTTTGTATTGTTTCAGTTGAATCTCACATTTAATTTAATACTTAAATATTTGTTTTTTATGTTTTATTACATTTTTTGAATGAAATATCTCCTGATTATATGTTTAACCCATACCGTCTTAGTATTCTTTGTATTGCATCATCAAATATTACAATTTATTCAGCCATTCCCCAATTGATGACAGTCCCTTCAATTTCCAATTCTTTGCCACTACAAAATAAGCTACTATAAATAATTTATTTTTTTTTAGGACAAATAGACCCTTTCTTCTGATTTTTTAAAAATGTCTTTGGGAACAGGATACAGACCTACTAGTGGTATTACAGGATCAAATGTTGTACACAGTTTTCAAAGCTTTAGGGCGTATTTCCAAATTACCCTCCAGAATTGTTGTATCAGTTCACAAATCCAACAACTATGCATTAATTCCATAATTTTGCCACATCCCCTCCAATGTTTATGTTTCATTACTGTCATATTTGCCAATATGCTAAGTGTGTGGTGGTACTTCAAAGTTCCTTTAATTTACAATTCTCTTATTAAGAATGATTTAGAGCTGTTATGGGCAAACTACGGCCCACGGTCCACATGCAGCCCTTCTCTTTCATAATCTTTCAGTCATTAATAGGGCTTACTATCACAAAAAATACAAGGATTTTGTAAAATGGGTCATTGTTATTTTTTAATAAATTATATTGTTTTTTTCCTTTCCTTTGGCCCCCTTTTTCAAAAGTTTGCCCATCACTGATTTAGAGCATATTTCATATATTTTGATAGATTTGATTTCTGCCTCTGAAAACCGCTTGTTCATATTCTTTGACCATTTGTTCATTGGTCATTACCTTATATTCTTACAAATTTCATTTAGTTTTCTATGTATTTGAGAATGAAGCCTTTCAGAGACATTTGCTGTAAATGCCCCCCTTCCCCTATTTTGTTGTTTACCTTCTAATCTCAGTTATTTTGGTTTAGTTTGTACAAAACATATTTTTTTTAAATTTAATATAAGCAAAATTATTCATTTTACATCATATGATGTTCTCTGTCTCCAGTTTGCTCATAAATTCTTCCCTTCTCCAGCCAAACTATTCTATATTACTCTAATTTGCTTATGGTATCACAATTATGTCTAAATCATAAAAAAAATTATCTTGGCATAAGTTGTGAAATACTAGTCTATACCTACTTTCTACTATACTGTTTTCCAATTTTCCCATGAGGTTTTGTCAAATAGTGAATTCTTATCTGAAAAGCTGTGCTCTTTGGGTTCATCAAACACTAGATTGCTAAAGTCATTTATCCCCTACATATCGTGTCAATCTATTACACTGATACACCATTTTGTTTCTTATCAAATATCTGATTGTGTTGATGACTAATACTTTGTAGTACAATTTGAGATCTGGTACTGCTAGGCCACCTTCCTTCACAGCTTTTCACTATTTACCTTGATATTCTTGACCCTTATTCTTTCAGTTGAATTTTATTATTTTCTAATTCTATAATTTTTAGTTCATTATGACACTGAATAATGTGAGGAGAATCATCATTTTATTATATAACTCTGCCTACCAATAAGCAATTAATATTTTTCCAATTATTTAGATCTGACTTTATCTGTTTTAAAGGTGTTTTGTAATTGTATTCATAAAGTTCCTGTGTGTTTTCTTTTTCTTGGAAAGTAGACTACAAAGTATTTCATATTGTCTAGGATCATCTTAAATGTAATTTCTCTTTCTATCTCTTCCTGTAGGACTTTGCTGATAATATGTAGAAATGATGATGATTTATGTGGGTTTATATTATATACTGCAAATTTGCTAAAGTTATTAATCATTTAAAATAGTTTTTTAGTTCATTCTCCAAAATTCTTTAAATGTACCATCATATCATCTGCAAAGAGTGATAGTTTTGTTTCCTTATTGCCTATTTAACTCCTTCAATTTATTTCTGTTTTCTTATTACTAATGCTAGCATTTTAGTACAATATTAAATAATGGCCATTCTTGCTTCACTCTTGAGCTTATGTAGAAGACTTTTAGTTACTCTCATTACAGATGATATTTGCGGATGGTTTTAGAATGATACCAATCATTTTATAAAAGATCCATTTATTCCTATGTTTTATAATGTTATTTATTAGGAATGGGTGTTAAAGTTTATCAAAGTGAATGAACTAGATTTGAAGCCAGGACCTCCGACTCCAGGCTTAGATCTCAATTCCCTGAGCCAGCTAGTTGCTCTTCTTCTTAATCTTTTTTAATTAAATCTATTTTTCTTTTTCTTTGTCTGAGATAATTATTGCTACACCTGTTGTTTGTTTTACTTCAGATAAAACTTAATAAAATTTTTCTAGCCCTTAACCTTTATTCTGTATCTATGTATGTCTGATTCAAATGTGTTTCTTTTAAACATCAAATCATAAGATTCTGTTTTTTCAACCCACTCACCTATCTGCTTCCATTTTATTGGTAAACTCATCCCATTTATATTCAAAGTTATGATTACTGTGTTGTCCTCCATGTTGTTTTCTCTTTTGGAGACCTGCTCTTTCTCTCTCCTTTCACTATGTCTTTCCTTACAAGTGTTTTACTATTGACTACCACCACTCCTACTTTACAATCCTTTCTATTAATCCATCATTTTCTTAGTTCTCTTCTATGTCTTTATACAGTATGGTTTGTTTCTCTACCAAAATGAGCATGGCTTTAGTCCTTTTCTGAGCCAATTCCAATGGGAGTAAGTTTTAAACATTGTCTATTACCACCTTCATATTCCCCTCCAATATAATAGCAAGCTACAGCTTTATCATGTCTCTTTAGGAGAGATAATTTACCGCATTCTACTTCTCCCTTCATTTTGATATCCTTTTTTTTCACTCTTTATTTATTTTTTGTGTAGTATGCCATTCTAGCTAACATACTCTAGCACCATCTATGTAGATTATTTCTAACTGCCCTAAAATTGATAACATTTTTAAGAATTATAAATATCATCCTTCCATATAGGTATAAACAGTTTGATCTTATTTAAACCATTAAATTTTTTCTTTCTTGTTTTACTTTTTATGCTTCTCTTGAG
>NW_025391407.1:0-9077 GCF_016433145.1 Gracilinanus agilis | reverse complement strand
CCCAATTCTCTGAAACTATCATTTGAATCTCTTTCTATAGAGTCTGAAATATTCTTTTCAGTATCTTCTACAAGATCATCATCTATTCCCCACATCTTTTCGTAGGTATACTCTAAAGCTCTGTCTGGGCCCTCTTCACTTCCCTCTCTATGCTTTTATATGACCAAAATCATTACCTTGCTGGATTCTATAATATTTTCTTTGTGGATGACCCATGAATCAAATTCTTATCCTTCTAAGCTCTCCTGGACTCATCTCCAACACTTCAAATTCTACCAAGATCTTGTGTATTTCTATTGTGTGGTATTTGACTTCTTATTTAAATGTCCTAGGGAACTCTCTCAAAATTAAAATTTTTGAGAAAGTGCTAACCTGCATGAGTGTATATGGTGGAATATTTCATTACTGAGTTTTATATATATATATATATATCACAGATCCAGGCTTTCTCACTATTTGAATGTATCTTATATTTTTTGTGATTATTTTGTACCACCTACAAGGAAGGAAAAATTTGTGAAGGCAGGGCAGTCCTAGTTTTTGAATTTATATTTTCAGGGTTTTTTTTTTTTGCATATCAGTTGAAACAAAGTGATTCATTACTAAAATGTTTACTGATTAGTATATATAGAATTGAGTTATTACTTTAAAAAATTCTTTTTAAGTTTATGTAATATCTCAAAAAATACAACTAATTAGTGAAGCCTACCTCTTTTTCTTTTGCTATTTCACAGATCTTAGGCAGGCCTACACACTAAGGTTTTCCCTTTTTATTCCTTCATTCTCATTATGTGAATGGTAATAGTATGTATTACCATTATAATATCTATTTTGAGTTTTATGCCTCCACTAAACTGGATATAGAAAGTAGCATAGCTTAACTTGTCTCTTTCCCTATATCAAGATTATTCAATGAGATGAATAAAACACTTTTCAGTCTCCTATTGACAATCATATTGAAGGTTTCATCAAGCTAACTGTATGGAGGGGTAGGGGGAAAGTCTGAGTAATATATATTGATGTTAATGGACATTATATTAAGTAGCATTTCAAATTCTAGTCAAAACTCAAAGTTATAGTTGTCTTTATTTCTTGTTTACATATATGTAATTTATATTGTATAATATATAAACTAAATATGTACATAGTTTAAAATAATGAAATAATTTGCATGCTTAAAAGAAAAGGTCCTATGAATATTATTGGGATAAAAACCCTATCATATATATTTTTCCATATTCATTATTAAACATTTCTAACCACAATTATTAATGAATGAAAATTAGAGGAACTATTTGTTTCACTTGAAAAATTCATTTGAATATAGCTTTCAAGATTTAAAAAAATCCAAAAATATGCTTTTCTATGTAGAACACCACTAATCAGTACCTTAATGGGTCTAAAAATGAAATTGAGACATGATTAAAAAAATAAAATGTGTTGTATCTAGATTCAAAGAGTTTATATTTAAATCCTAACTTATTTCATGATGTTGGACAAGTAACTTCACCTCAATGGGTCTCAGTTTGCTAATGTGTGAAATGAGATCCTGAACTAGAAGACCTTTTCAAAGTCTATTCCAGCTGTAAATCAATAAGGCAATGAGACATAAGCTATAAATAGCGAGGTCCAGATTATTGTGAATAATGGTTGTGAATAACAGTGAAGTGGTTGGATGTATTCAAATTCTTACTATCCAAAATAATAATTTTGTAAATTGTGGCAACTGATTCCCAACTAATGGAAATATGTACTGTAAATTCAAAAAATTCAATTACTTTGAAGGAGGGGTAACTATTTATACTATTTGGGACTTAGCTGTATTTGAATTCCTATTTCAATTCTTCTATAAAGGTCATAACAAAACTGGGGTTTTGGGAGAATATATACCTAGGCTACAACACAAAATCCTCATCCAATTTTTCACATTTTATTTGCCCAATGATTAAATTTATGGCTCCACTGATGAAAAATTCACATATATTATCTAGTCTATCCTTTACATTTTCAGAATTTATTAAAATCTATTAAGTCTTTCTAGATTTTATTTCCCAGGTTTTACTGACACTCTCATATAAGGAAGTATAAAATTATTTTTTTGAAAATTATTTAAATGCTGAGGTTTAAATTGCTAGTATTTTAATGTTTAGTGATATCAAGTGCATTATTTTAAGAATTTATTCCTATACTGAGATATGTCATGAGATTATACTTTACAAAGGTAATAAAAGATAGCATTTAGAAATTCATGGACTTAATTTTATCCTTTTAAAAATACTATTTACAGATATAGCAACTACATTTACCACAAAATAAGAAATAATAGCTTTGTGAGATTTAATTAAACATTGCTTAAATTTTTTTCAGATTAATTTAAAGTTTGATTTTCTCCTTCTAATAGAAAGTACTCCAAAGTTTCTAGCATTGCTAGATCAAACAGTAATTTAAAACCTTAGAAAGGCATCTGAGATCATTCTATTAATTTTACTTTGTAAGATGGATGATGTGGTTTCAATGAGAATATATGGTGATTTATACTGTACTCCTTTTATGAGCTATGATTAGTGGAATCATATCATACTGTGGCTTTTTAGAATTGAATAAAAAGAAGCCTCTTATCTGCCAAAAATCAAAGATTAGAAAACTAAACTGGTTCTGTTGAAGTCATGCTTCCCAAGGCCCTAGTTTTATACTGATTACAATTGAATTCAAATCAATTCAACAAATATTTATTAAAAATGAGCAAAAAAATTCAGGAAGTAAATGATCTGATCAAACACGGACATTAATCAGGCTTTACTAAATGAATTGGATAGTTGGGCAAGGACAGGATAGAGGAGAAAGAGTTTTCTCCACTAAAGCAAAACAACCAATAAATTGTTAGTTATGGTTCTGAACATAATTCTAACATAAAAGAACTTGGTGTTGAAGTAGATACTTTGAGGAAAAGAACAAAATCATGATAGCAGAAGAGAGGAAACAGAATAACAATTTTGTCTCCCATACATTGATATCCCTAGAACATTCATATCATTGATATCATTGATATGTACTGGGGACTAAGTTGTCATTTGCAATTAAAAGGAAAAAGTTTCAAGAATTAACTGAGGAAAGGTAATAGAGGATAAAAACAAAATTTGGACAAGGTTTCATAAAAATAGATATCATTGGGGATAATGTTTAGAATAAATTCATCATGGTGACAAATGGTATGATAAAAAATAATAAATTCTTATTTCAACTTTATCCAATTGATCTTTCAAGCATAGATTTGGGCATGACAGAAGTAAAGAAGAATTTGTCCCACTAAACAATGAAGAAAAGGTTACTTTTGGAAGTAGGAATGGAGATAAGAAATCTTTTTGCTTTGCAATGAAGATGAAAGAACAATAGACTTCTTTTCTGGGTACATGGTCATGTGGAACAAGGAGATGAGCCAGAATCATTATATTCCCAGCCCAATGCCTGGTGTATAGTAGATGTTTGGTAAATTCTTATTGATTGATTGGTGGAGGTGATAGGATCAATAAGTATTGCCTACAGTAAAACAAAAATTGGCACAGTGTAGAAAATCACAAATATTAAACTGCATATATAAAAATATGTATTTATATACATATGCAGCCAAATACACACACACACACACACACACACACACACACACACATTGTTTATAGGCCCTAATAACAAGGCTGTCCAGTTTTAAATTTTCTTTGCCTTTCCTTTTACCCTCCAGGAATCAGCAAGTTGTCTTGCTTAGGAAATACTTCAGAAATACCTAACAATTTATTCCCTTTAATCTATTCACTCCAGCTATAGAGGCCTTACCCTTATTGAAAGAATGAATATTAGAGGAAATCAATTCCCAAGCTGCTCTGGGTTGATGGAGGAGCAGTAGAATATCATGAAATATATGATGTTTTACATAAATTCAACATGTAGAAAACATTCATAACTACGTATCTCTTTTATCTCTAAATACTTTCAAATAACCGCTCTCTATGATATCTGAAGGCAATATTGATAGCACTGGGATTAGAACAGCTGTGTGTTGGTAAGTGTTTAAAAACCAGTGCTCCAGCAAGAAAATACACACATGACATACTTTGAACTTTAGTCTGCACTGTCAACATTTTCTCCATTATTTTCTTATGCCTTTAACTCAACAAAAAGAAAGCCTGAATTTTTTTGTGTTTTTAAATTATAAAGTATAAATGTTTAAACTAAAAATTTAACAATCAGCTCTCAAATTCTGTTCAAACTGGCTCCAGCATATCCATAGTCTGGAGCAAGGAAGGCCTGTGGTCAAATCATACCATTTATATTTATTAGTTATGGAATTCTGATGCAAAAATTACTTAGCCGCTATGTAGCTAAGAATGATTTCCTGGGATTCATCTTTTAAGTTCAAGACTGGACACAAGAAAGTTCTTACCGTGAAAGTTGTAGACTCTAAGGAAACAACAAATGATCTGCATGGATATATCAAGACCTGTAATGGGTGGGTATAACTCAGCTTGTTGTCTCAGTGGACAGAGTGTGGTGTCTCATCTTCCTGAGTTTAAATCTGGCCTCAAGTATTTACTAGCTATGTGACTCTATGTGACTAGCTACTTAGCCCTATTTTACTCATTTTCCTCATCTGGAAACTGAGCTGGAGAAGGAAATGGCAAACCATTCAAATATCTTTGCCAAAAAAACTGCAGATAAGGTCACAAAGAGTTATAAAAATAACTGAAGAACAACAAATAAATCATTCAATTTTATGCTGGTCTCCTATGTTAAATGCAAAAATGAAGTGTATGTAAGATGAGAGGAATCTATAGGTTTATGACAATTGTGTTCAAGGAAGGAAAGTAACACTATTCTCTTCACTGTGTCTCCTTCCAACTCTAAATCTATGAACGATGAAGTCACTCCTTCCACCTAGATTACAGTGAATTTTAGATTTAGGGCTAAATCTTAAGGAGTTGTGTATGTCAAAGAGAGGTTAAGGTGACTTGTCCAGGTTCTATTATCAAAAAAGAAAGTAAATAATCTGAGTTGGTCAAAGAAACGCAGTTTGGGTCAAAGGAAGGATAAATGAGGATATTAGGGTGATTATAAGGTGATTTTGGGAGGAAATGAAGGTCTGGGAAGGTATATAAGAGATAAAGGAAATGGGGTATGCAGGAGAGGGCAGCTCAAACAGGTTTATTCCCAGAGGCTTGAGATAGAGGATACAGGGAGGAAACCAGGGCCAGTAAGAAATGTTTAGGTTTGACTGGAGGGTTTCTCTTGTTAGTTTCAAAGTCTCTTTTGGGAGGAGTCGAGAGGGCTCCTCCCTGCCAGTCAAACTGATGGCTGGAGGAAGTCTGGGGGAGGTACTTCCTGTCAAGATGGATGCCCCAGTTGTCTCAAGAAATAAAGAAAAATGATTCTTTCCTTTTGGCCCTTGTCTTAATTTTTGACACAATGACTCACCACAGGGTTTGAATAGGTAACAAGGGGATTTATTAATACCAGGGTCAGTCAGAAGGGGAGAAGGGTTCAGGGTTTTCTAACTGCTGCTAGGGAGAGGGTGATGGTGGGGGATGGGTTGCGGAGAGGTTTAGACAGAGAGAGCCTGCTCTCCCAGTCAGGGAGATTTGACTGCCTTTTAAATAAAGACTTTATCAAACCTAGGGGTAACTTATTTGAGGATACTCCAATTATCTAAAAAAAAAAAAAAAAAACTAAAACCCACAATGTTCAATCATCGAGCCCTCCCTTCCAACCAGAACCCAAAGGAAAAATCAGGGAAGGGGAGGGATGGAGATGGGAGATCAGGGAGAGGTCCAGAGAAATGAGATAGGTCCAAATTTCCCCAAAACAAAATAAAGCACAGGCCAAGGCCAAAGCAATTAGGCCAAAGCCGAAAGGCCAAAGCAAAAGCCTCCAGCCACAGCGAAAGCCAGAAGGCAAAAGCCCTGTCAGTTGGAACTTCACCTCTATTTATAGCTTTAAGTTCTAACTGACTTTCTGAACATTCTAAGATGTTTAACTGACTTTTTGTGACCGTTAGAAATTACAGAAGCAAAAAGTTTCTGTTAGCCACCTTGCTTTACAGTTCACATAGTAAGTGGAAGAGGCAAAATTTAAAATGAGGTAAGATTCCAGGCACAGTTTTATCTTCAAAATCATGCTACCTAATTTGAGCATTTTTTAAAAATGTATAACAAAATGCATTTTCCATTTTTCTTGGTTCAATAAGGAAAGCATATTTCATCATACAAATACTGACTTAAAATTGGGGCTGAAATAAGAATTAGTCAACCAAAAGATCATTGCTGATTATTTAAACTTTTGAACTTCCTGAACAATCATAAACATGAAAACAGCAACAATAAAACAAAGAGAAAATGCAACAACTAGCTAAAATTTGATAAACTGAGAAAAAAGAACACAATTCAACTTGCAAACACAAATATTGAATTAATTCCCTTATTACTTTTCAACAACTTTGCAGTTGTGGACTTGCAGATACAGAGGGTATATATACATTTGTAATTGTGAAGGATTCCATAATGATTTTATTCTAGAATGGGCTTAAATACTTGCTAAGTAAATAATGATATCAAAGTTTTTTTTTTCATAATATTTTCATACTTCTTCTTTTTCCAGTACCAAGAAATGTGGGTCCCCCATAAACCAATGAACTATTGTAAAATAAAATTTATTGACAATATCAGAACTCTAAAAAGTACTCATAAACACTGAACCAATTATAAATTGAAATCAGCCCTTAATCAGTTTGAGAATATTACTTGAATAAGTTTAAGCTATACACCAATATCTAATCACATACCTAAGTATTTTAATGCCTACATAATTATTCTGCAGCAGCTTCATAAAATGTAAATGAACTGAACTTTAAAAAGTTGTAGTATGACTTCAAATTTCCAATTCCTTCTTGTTATTTAAATTAGACTTTTACCATTTTTAGGATTTCAACTTATGATGGGAAATCAAAGACCACATAGATGATATGTGTTCTTATATAATTCTAATATAACTGGAAATTAAGTAATTACAAAAGAAGACTATATAGGCAGAAATTGCAGTTCACATTCATGAAAATAACAGTTTTTGTTCTAAGTTTTCATCACATATATTCATAAAAAAGAGAGGTCCTTTTTTTACAAGGGTAAATGGTAGACTTACAAGAGTGAGGGAATGAGACTTCAGATCTGAATTTTCTGTTCTGCATTTGCCATCAGTTCTAAAGATTCAGGCATATAAATATTGCTGGGCAATAAAAAGTCATAATGGAAAAAATAACTTGTGATTTTTTAAGAAAAAAAAACAATACATGTATACCCTTAAACATAAGTATAGAATTACAAGTCTATAATCCCTAGCATTGGAATGAATGATTTCTGTGCATCTGCTACTCTGGGTAGAAAGAGGACTGTTAATAGTTGATGTGTATTGGTAAAGTTGCATTTTCCCTTCTGAGAGTCAGGGATTCTATTATCTCCACTAATTGATTCCCTCAGAGACTCTAGAATCAGGGATCCTGGCAACAACAGTAAATCCAGTAGCAATTCTATTTTAGGCTTTTAGAAGAGAGAGGGTTTTGAGACTAGAGTATAAATGCATGGCAAGTATGGCTATACACCACTTGAGACAGAGGGGCTGCTTAAAAGCCTACTTTCATGACAAAGAAAAGCAAATAACCTAGCTTTTGAGTCAAGCAGCCTTTGAGAGGGAGCCATAAGTATCTCCTTATATCCATATTAGTCTCTGCCTTCCTGTGCTTCCATATCAGCATGAGGAACATCTCAGTGTAATGATAAGAGGATCGGACCCAAACTTTTTATCTCCTCAAACCCTTAGCATAGTGCTCTGTGCACTGTAGATACTTAATATTTATTGAATCTGACTTCATTCAATCCAGTTCATTGAATCTAGTAAATAATAACATTATTATTAAATTAATATTTATAAGCTAAATATTAAATATATATGCATATATATGTACACTCCCTTATCTGTCAAGTTTGTTACAAGATTCAAAGAGAATAAAGTTTAGCACACATACTCTGTTATATAAAGGTCAGGTAGAATTATTTTTGATATATGCCTTGTCTTAGGGAAGAGAGACGTCATACTGAAGTCAAGAAAATCTGGATTCAAGGTTCAAGTCCTGCTTCTGTCAGAATTTGGTGTGAGACTATGGACAAATCACTTATATTCTAGGCAACTCTCTTCTATAAGTTACACATGAATTGTTCCCAGAGATTTCCCAAATTTGTACTTTTCTACTTAAGTAAGTTTCACTGATTTAGCACCACTCACTGTCTCTCCAGTTGTCCAGTTCTAATGAAAAAATGATTTTCAGCTGTTATTTCCTTTTTTTGTGACCATAGGCAAATAGGAGTTTTAAAAGCTTGCTGCCTAGGTGATATTTTAACTCTACCCTACTAAGAAGATCATGAATAGGAAATGCCTAATAATGAAGAAAATAAAAAAACAGTGGAGAGAGTATGATATTATGGGAAAACCGTAGACTCCAGAGTTTAGGAATCCAGGTTCAAATCTTCCTTCTGATGCTTACTATATGATGTTGGGCAAATTCTGGGATTAGCAGTTTCCTCATCTTTTGTTCAGCCATTCAGTTGTGATGACCTCTTTGTAACCTCATGGAACATACTGTCCATGGAATTTTGCTAGTAAAGATACTGAAGTTGTTCACTATTTCCTTCTCAAGTAGATTAAAAGAAAAGAGGTTAAATGAGTTGCTCTGTGTCACCGAGCTCATATCTTAGGCTGGATATGAATTTAGGTCTTCCTGAGTCCTGGCACTCTACCACTGAGTGACCTCACTGTCTCCTAGGCAAATAGAAATTAAGTCACTTCTCCAAGTTCAAAAAAATAGGAATTGTAGGCCAGGGTATTTTAAACTCGGATCTAACCAATGACAGGGCCATTACTTTGTCCCCTGAATTGTCTAGCAGCCTCCTTACTCACCTTTAAAATCATCTTTTCACTTCAATTCATCTTTAAAATAAGTATTTTATATATAATATAATATTTATATATGGTATGGTATGGTA
>NW_025391406.1:0-1188 GCF_016433145.1 Gracilinanus agilis | reverse complement strand
ATTTTTGCCTTATCACTGGACTTCAATAACTCTAGAAGAAAGAGATAATTAAATTCTTAACAAGAGGCCCAAATACCCTGCAGATTCATTATTTTTCAGGTAAGGAAATGGAGATCCAAAAAATTACTTACTTCAATGTCATACCGTCTGGTGCTCAGTAAGAAGCCAAGAGTGTGTGTGTATATATGTATGGAAATGTAAATATACTCATGTATGTCCAGTTTGGGTATGTACATATACATATAGAAAGAACATGCTAATGTAAATATATGTACACATTCCTATATGTATAGGATACAGATAAGAAATTTGTATATGATTTCTTTGGTCTGTAGTATTACATTAATGGTTCAAGAACCCTTTGGGAATTCATGATGAGGGTCTTGAGGGGGTAAGGCTAAAAATTCTTTAATGATGACTTAGGTAGTAAATAATTGGGCAATTTTGTAATGTATATACATTTTTTTTCTGTGATATTAAAATGTGTATATTTTGGAATTAGGATAATAGATTGGCTCCTGTAACATTTCAAGACCATTATAATCATGCTTATAACAATTTTGATGTTCATATAACCAGGACATAAAACTAACCACATCTAATTACAATATGTTCTTTGCATTTTTCAACCTGTGATCAAATTGTTTCCAAACCTTGACAAAGTATTTGACATTTGAATGTGAAATGATTTCTATTTGAACTTCAAGGTGAATGCATATATCCTCATTTGCATTTTTTACATTGTACTACAAAAGCTTCCTTATTCCTCTCAATAACTGTACAATCATATGATTAAGATGTTAAGGACAGTTGTTTTCTTGCAGTATGTGTCAGGGTATTAGAAAAAAAGACATCACTTGACAAAAAGCTATATGTATAAATAAAACTGTGTTTGGCTTGTTTCTATTTATTCAATTCTTTTACTAGAAGTAGGCAGATACCAGTTATTCTTTAAATAATTTCAGTTGCTATATATAATGTTCTCTTTGTTCTAAAAGGTAACATAGATAATGAAGCATTATCAATTCTAAACCTACATTGCACCAAATGTTATAATATCAAATTTTTAAAGGAAAAGCTAAAAGTGTTATAGGTAGAAATAGATAACAAAACCATGAGAGTGGAGGATTTTAACCTTCTCCTCTCAAAACTAAAAAACAAAATCTAACCAAAAAATAAGAAATAAGT
>NW_025391405.1:0-4409 GCF_016433145.1 Gracilinanus agilis | reverse complement strand
GTGTTTCTTAAGGCCAGAATTCCTTTTCAGTCAATTAAAAAATAGAGAGAATACCCAAAACCCCAATAGCAAATGTAATAATCTATATCCTCCCCCCCCAAAAAAAAACCTCCATCTCATTCCAAATGTCCTTAAAAAAACCTTTACGTTGGGTCCTTTTAAAAAAAATGCTTACCTTCTGTCTTAGAACCTGGTTCTATGAGTGATCAGGGTTAGGCAATTGGGGAGAAGTGACTTGCTCTGGGTCACATAGCTAGAAAATGTCTGTCACATTTGAACCCTGTCTCTAGGCCTGCATATCTATCTACCAACCCAACTTGCTGTCCCAAATTTCCTTACTACTATTTAGGGCACCACCATCTTCCCAGGCATTCTGGCTAGAAACTAGATATCCTCCACTCTCACCTTTTCCATCCAACCTGTTGCTGAGATGTATCCATTTTATCTTTGTAACATCTCTCCAACAGGCCCCTTTCTCTCCTCTGACACTGCCGCCACCCTGCTCCAGGCCCTCATCTCCTCACTCCTGGACTATTGCAATAGCTCACTGGTTGGTCAACATATCACAAGTCTTCCCCATCTTCTGGGTCATTCCCCATTCAGGGTAAAGGGATCTTTATGCAGTGCAGATCTTGCCATGGCAGCCCTTCAACACACACACACCCAGTAAACACCAGTGGCACCCTATCCCCTCCAGTTTCCAATATAAACTCCTGTTTAGCATTCAAAGCCCTTCCTCATCTGGCCCCTCCACTACTTTTCCTAGTCTTCTGACAGCTGACACCACTCCCAGAGCCCCCCAAACTCTGTGATCCGGTGATGCTGGGCTCCTCGCTGGTCCTCAGACAAGATGCTCCATCTCTATCGTCTGGGTTTTCACTGGCTGCCTCCCAGGTTTGGAATTCCCTCCATCCTCACCCTCTGCCTCCTGGATTCGTCCCTTCCTTCGAGTGTCACCTTCTACAGGAAATCTTGCCCGTTCCTCCTTCATCTTATACCGTCCTTCCGTTGAGGATCCCATTTTATCCTGTCCATGGCTTGTTTGTACAGAGCCGTCTCCATGTTATCCCTCCCATCAGACAGGGAGCTCCTGGAGAACAAGAACTATCTTTTCCCTTTCTTTGCATCTCAGGACACTTAGCCCTGAACCTGGCAAATAGTGGGAGTAGAATAAATTTAAATGGTTTTGTTTGTTTGTTTGTTTTATGGTTTTTTCATCAACTGACTCAATCCATGACAAAGCCTTTATTTTCTTTCTTGAACTGATTCTAACAACTTCTGCTCTGGGCCAGAGAGGGAGAGGCAGCACAAAAGGAGACTGAAGGGAGGGCCAGGTGGACCAGGTCCAGCTCCTGCTGTGCTGACCCGGGGCAAGTGAGTCCCCCTCTCTGGGCCTCATTTCCTCCCTTCTAAAATGAGGAGCCTGGAGAGTTGTCCGCCTGAAACCCCCGTGTGTCGTTGTTAGCTGCCCCCAGCCCCATCCGCTTTCTTCCTCTGACCCCGTGGAAGATTTCGGATCATTAGCAGCTTTTTCTGCTTTTTCTGGAAGCGGCTATAGGTTAGAGTGGGTGGGAGGGAAGGAAGAGGGGCTGGGGATCAAGGGACGGGACTAATGAAGAAAGGAAACGGAGGTGAGCGTCCCGACAATGGCATGGATGGCTCTTTCTAAGGGATCTCCCTCTCCGTTTCCTGAATTTCCCAAACAAGGCTCGGCTATTGGCTCCAGCCCAAGGAGGAGGGCCGGGCTGGGGGCCTGAGCTTTGCATCAGCTGTTTCTGAAGCCCACGCGGGCCAAAGGCCAGGGGACATGGGAAGCAGCTGCCCGCTGCCTTTCTCTAGGCTTTCCTTTGGAGCTGCACGTCTGGGTCTGGGTCAGGGTCAGAGGGGCTGCCCCAGAACTAAGAGTGTCCGGCAAGATTTGTCCCCTTAAAAAAAAAAAAAAAAAAAAAAAAAAAAAAAAAAAAAAAAAGCTCATTTTCCAGATACGTTACCGAATATGAATACATTTTCCAAGCCTGCCCTCTAGTGGAAATTCAAAGACAGCAGCACAGAGTGAAGTAAAAGACTCAAAATGAATGTCAAGGAGCTCCCAAAGTGAGATTTCTTCCGCTTGTTTTCCGTAAGCACATTAGCTCTCTTTAATTTAGCAGAGACCTCGTGGAGGCCCCGCTGCCTTGGTCGGAAGCTAGCCCTGCCTTGGTCTGAGACTAGAGAAAAGGGGGAAAAAGCGACAGACCTTCAACACCCCCAAACCTGAGTGCGAGTTGCCAAAAGTCTGATGTCTAAGTACAGGGTCGGGGAATCGTCGGCGAGGTGTGCCTCCCTCTCGTTGGCCAAGACAGGGGTAGACGGTGGCCTGCCCGGTGAAACTTGCATTAGCCATCATGGCCTTTGGGCTGACCGGTTTTGTTCTTTGTTCTTCAGAAAGGTTCTTTGAGGAAACATGGGAGTCATTAGGACAGAACTGCTTTTTTTTTTTTTTTTTTAAGATTCCCTCAATAAAACTTCTTAGGATTTTCTAAAATAACTTTTTCAAGAAAAGAGTAACACCGTGTCCCTGTCTTTAGTATCCTTGGTTTGGACTGGTGAGGAAGCCAAGGTTCCGGGAACATGCCTGCAGAATGACATCACGTTCCCCAACTTGGCTCTTCTTTCTTTTTTTTTAACCTTAGAGGATGTAGGGACAATGAGTCTTTTGTGCTTCTTCCTGGTTCTCCGTGGCCAAGGTCAGCTTTTCCAAAGGGACATTACTGCCCTGGCCCAGAGCCCTGGTCTTTTCTATAGCTTTTAAATGGGGCAGGGCCTTGGGAAGCACCCTTTGTGCCCCACACACCAACAGAGAGCTTTGAGCCAAGGCCTGAAGTAAGCCAGGATGCTGGGTCCTGTTCTGTCCCCTGGATTTAGCATCAAGGGGTCATAGGGGACAGGCCCAAAGGAGCTGGGGCCAAGCTAGAGTCTTGTGGCAAAAACTTGTACCATACTCGAGTGTACGGCATTCTGGTACTGCCATAGAAAGACTCAAAACCAAAATCAGAATCAGAATCAAGTCTTGTATTCAAATCCTGACCCTGTGGCTTACTATCAATATGACCAGGGTTGAGTTATTTCACCTTCCTGAGATTGTGTCCTTAAATGTAAAATAAAGGAGTTGGATCTTTGGTTTTCTAAGGTCCTTTCCACTCTAAATTTTATGAGTTTTTCTGTCTGTGTCTCTGTTCCTATCTATTTCTGAATCTCTCTCTGTCTCCGTTCCTCTCTTTCCTTCCTTTCTCTTCTCCCTCCCCCTCTCTCTTTATCTCTCTCTTTTTTCCTCCTCTTTGTCTCTGTCTATCTGGATCTCCTTCCTTCCCTCCCTTTCTCTCTGTATCTCTCTGCCCCTCCTCTTTGCCTCTCTCAGTTTCCACCTCTCAGGTCCTCTTTGTCTCTGTCTCTCCTTCCCTCCCTCCCTTCCTCCCTTCCTCTTTGTCTCTTTTTCTGTCTCTATTTTTCTGCCCCTCTCTTTCCATCTCTGAATTTGTCTTTACCTATGTATTTCCTTCCTTCCCTGTCCTTTCATTTGTCTCTCTTTCCCTTCCTGTATCCAACTCTCAGATTCTCTGTCTCTCTTTTTCTCTTTACTGCCATCTCTCTGCCTCTCTCTCTCCATCTCCCAGTCTCCATTTTTCTCTTTCCTACCTTCTCCCATTCTGTCTCTCTTTCCTTCTCTTTATGTCGCTCTGCCCCTTTGTGTTGTTCTTTACCTATCTCCATCTCTCAGTTTCTCTACCTCTGTGTATTTGCCTCTTATTTCCTTCCTTCCTTCCTTCTTCCCTCTCTCTGCTCCTCTTCCTCTTTGTCTGTTTCTGTCTCCATCTCTGTGTCTTTGGAAGACTTTTTTTTTTAAACCCTTACCTTCTGTCTTAGAATCAATCCTGTGTATTTGAACCCAGGACCTCCCATCTCTCGGCCTGGCTCTCAATCCACTGAGCCACCCAGCTGCCCCCTCTTTGGAAGACTTTTAAAAGAATTTTCTTCTTATGAAATGATTTAGGTAAGCTCCCGTGGGAAAGAGTTTAAAAGATTCTCAAGATGTCCTACAATCTAAAATTATATAAGGGATAATTAGAGTGACCAAAATCCCTGCCCAGAGCTAGGCACACGGACTTTTGCCTATTCCTCCTCATGTGGAGCAGGAGTATGCCCCCACCCCAATGCTGCTGCCTCAGGAGCTCAAAAGTTTGGGAGGAATCTTGATTCATGCCTAGGTGCTCAATATCACCAGGATGCAGAGGCCTCCTGGGCCAAAGTGAAGCTGGGACATGCATGGTGTCCCAGACATCCTTGATGAAATTTCACTTTGCCAGACCCAGCACTTCAAGGGGGTAATGAGTCACTCAGTCAACAGGCATTTATTAAAAATTTACTTGGGG
>NW_025391404.1:0-6849 GCF_016433145.1 Gracilinanus agilis | reverse complement strand
CTTCCTTCCTTCCTTCCTTCCTTCCTTCCTTCCTTCCTTCTCTTTAGCAACCATGGCCCATGCATTTGATTCCAAGAGGCCATGCTATCATCATAGTTTTTGATGGAGTTGGAGAGATCTACCAGACATAGTAAGCAAAAGGAAGATGGCAGGAAATTTCAGGGACAGTTGAATCAAGTCAAAGAGTGTAAGTGCCTCTCTATTCTAAACACTGTGTTAAATGCTGGAGAAACAGAGAAAGGCAAAAACAGTGCCTACTTTCAAGAAGACCACTGTCTAAAAATAAAGGAGACAGTATGAAAACAACTATTTACAAACAAAATAGATTCAGGATAATTGGTGCTAATTAGTAGAGGGAAGGCACTAGAAATTAAGAGGATTAGGAAAGATTTCTGGTAGATCATGGAGAAAGTCTCAGGATATTCCATTTATCCTTCCCTCACTCTCCCTTAAATCTCTTCCAGTCTGACCTGTGGAACAAAACCATATTAATTAGAAAGGTCCTGTGAGATCATTTCATAGGATAATAGCTCTGGATCTGGAAGGAATCTGAGATCCAATCTGGGCCATGCCCCTCATTTCCCACATGAAGAAACTGAGGCACAGAGAATTTAAGTGACTTTTCCAAGATCACAAAGCCAGGAAGTGGTGAAGCTAAGACAGCCAGTCAGGTGCTCTTTCTACTCCTCCTTAGTGAGAAAGTGGACATGGATGCTGAATTAGGGGAGGACTAGATAACTTTTAGATGGAATGATGCTATGGATCAGGGATCAGCAACCTTTTTGGCCGTGAGATCCATAAACGCCACATTTTTTAAAATGTAATTTCGTGAGACCGTACAGTGCTCACAGTGTGCGCTCCTGTAACAGTGCCTGAAAAAAAATTGACTTTATGGCTCCTGCAGAAAGAGCCATATTTGGCCCTCAAAAGAGCCAGATATGGCTAGAGAGCCATATGTTGCCGACCCCTGCTATGGATCATTGAAAAGTGTCCTAAATGATGCATTCTTTGACATGAGTTATCTGTGCTCTGACAGGAATGTTTGTATTTTATTTACATGCTGTCTGTATTGATTCATAGGGAGGTGGCTCCAATATGTTTCTGTTTTTCTGCTGATCTGTTACTGATTCTTTCAATGGGAAGAGTTTGGAAGTTGCCATCTAGTCTAAATATGAATTTTTTAATAGTCCCAAATCAATCAAATTCTGATTGGATCATCTAGGTGGTGCAGTTGATAGAGTGCCAGGAAGACCTGAATTCAAATTCAGTTTTAGGTACTAGCTGTGTGACCTTGTTTGCTTTAGTTTCTTCACCTGTAAAATGGGATTGTTGTGAATCATATTCATTATAAAGCATTTAACACAGTGCCTGGCACATAGTAAGCATGATATATTAGGTATTATTATTTAAAATACTTAGCACAAGACCTGGCACATAGTAAATGCTACATAAATTTCATCTATTATTATTATTATCATTTTTAATTATTATTATTACATCCCCAGATCCTTAGATTGTTTTCCCTGATACTTAGGCATTTCTAATTCATATCCGTGTAGTGAGAAACATGATGGATTTAGTCAAAAGTCCTGGATTTGAGACCCAGCTGACACTTTTACCTCTGTATTGTGTAAATGAAATTAACTCTAGCCCATTCATAGTCAAAAAACTACTTACCCTAGGCATCTAGATTATATCATCCCCACCTCCCTCAAAAGGGAAGTGAAAATAGTTAACCACACGTGACAATAAGTATCAAATCAAGAACAAGGGACTGCCCTTTGGGCAGTCCAAAATCAGTGTAGAGGCTGCCATTGGTCCACTTGAATTAGAGGTGGCCCACAGGAAATGAGGAGAGATGCTATCTCTTTAAATACGTGGGTTACAATCTGGTAAAGTTAGTTCAGGAGGACTATGGGCAGGTCATCTTTACCTCTCTGAGACTCAGTTTCTTTATCTGTCAAATGAGAATAATAGTGCTTGCATTCGTAAAAGATTTGTGAGAATGAAATGAGATAATTTCTATAGAATCCGTTGTAATCCCTAAAATGCTACAATTGATACATGTCAGTTATTATTTTACTCAGCCAGTACCATTTACACTTCATCGCCTCATTTTAGCTTGGAGATGACCCAAGGCTGCTCATTCCATTGCAGTACAAGTTCTGACAGGTCCTCTGAAGCTATAAGGCCAATGGACTTCATGTCTGTTGCCTGAGGACCGGCACAGCCAAGTTCAGAGGTGCTCATTATTAGATGGGCGACAGGGTGATGAGGTTTTTTGTTTCTGACATTTTGTGTTTGTTTTACCACAATAACTCTGTGGTGAAAGAATGGCTGTTTTCATGGTCATGAAGGGGTGTGAGGGGTACCAGCGAGAGGGCATGCTCACAATGTCAGGATCATAGATCCTTCAGTATATATGAGATCAATAATAATGATGCAGAAGCTTTTTTTTTTTTTTTTTTTTTTTTTTAGATAGTAAGCATTTGCAAAGGAAGGACTATGGCATCTTTATCTTTATATCACCCTCCTCCATCCCTCATTCATTACATATAGTTGGTATTTAATACTTATTGCATAAGTGAATGTCATTATTTAGAATTAGTCACTTGTTTTGCAGGAAAAACACTCATTTTTTTTTGCCCACAGTAGTTGTGGTAGTAGTGGTGGGTGGTTGCAGGAAAAGGAAAAAAAATTACAAGAAAATTATGGCCAAAGAAAATCCCCTCTAGTCAAGAAGACCTCATGAATAGAGGCTTCATATGTCTAGAAATATCATTTGCATGAAACAGCTTTTCCCTACCTTCCTTCTGAGCCTCCATGTCTTCTTCAGTCCTTTATCAAGTGGTGGCTCAGTCAGCGAAAGGGGACTTTGCTGGGCTCCTTGTTCCTAAATGGAGAAGATGATTTTCACTGTTATTTTAGTTCTCGTTTGTAAAGGCAGGAGGTTGATTTTGAGTTTGGATAGATACACCATAAAGAACACAAATAAAAACGTTCCACTTATTCACTATTGAGCTAGCCTTGGTAGCAAAGTGTCTTGAATTTTCTTTTTTGGAGTGGGTGCCTCTTCAGCTTCCTTATCACAGGAAAGCTTCTCCAGCTTAAGCTGTCCCAACATCTATTTCTTTTCTTTTTTTTTAACCCAAGGCCAGACCCTTACCTCCCTCTCACAGGCACCACCAGGGGATTGGAAGACTCTGGGGCCCAGATGGCACTGCTCTTGGCTGTGTACATAGGGTGCTTTATTCTCTGCAAAGTGTTACATGCTAACGTGGGCTGGGTTTGGGCAGATGTCGCCATATGTATAGAACTGAATAAAGTTCATTAGCATCATAATTATTACTAATAAGTATGGTCAGCTTTCAGCTGAATTGTACAGAAATGTATGCAGGGCTAATTAAAAAAAATCATTTCATTTTGACATTAGAAAGCACTCAAAGGAGCAGCTTGGTGGTGCAGTGGATAGAACGTCAGACCTGGAGTTGGGAGGACCTGGGTTCAAATCTAGCCTTGGACTTTTCCTAGCTGTGTGACCCCAAGCAAATAACCCTGTTTGTCTTGGGGTAAAAAAAAAAAAAAAAAAAAAGGACTCTTTTTTTTTCTCCAGAAACTTTACCTTTCTAATTATGTTTTGCATAGGTTAGTGGTAAAATTAGTTGAAATTCACTGAAAACTTTTCAACTGACAGGTATGGGGTTGTGGGGATGTGGATGTATGAAAGAGAGAGAGAGAGAGAGGGAGAGAGAGAGAGAGAGAGAGAGAGAGAACAGAGAACAGCCCAGGAATATATGATCTCAGGGGAGGCTCATTAATTAAATAGTGATGACTCCTGACCGCCAACAGTCTATGTAGTGAAAGAAGTATTGTATGCCTGCCAAAAGATGCTGAGTGGGCATACATCTGTCCATATGGTGTGTAGAAACCTGACAACTTCCATAAAGGTATAATTTTTAAAATGTTTAAAACTGCAACGAATCTGTGAGCTCATCAATGTGGTATGAAGAGCAACCCACTCATGCCTCCTCACTTGGTACAATCATTGTCCATGCATTAGTAAACACCATACACACAATCTTAGGTACATGCTTCTAAAGGACAGAGGGGTAGTAAACTGAGAGCTGATTTCTGACAAAAACTATCCAAGGATTCACTGATAAATTCTGCTGCTAATTTTATGTGTTGATCAGAGATATTAGTCTTCCTCGACTCTTTTGTTTTTTCATTTTTTTATCGTCATGTAAAACATGCTTCCATATTGGTCATTGTTGTAAGAGTAAAGTCATACATAACCAAAACCCCAAAATAAAACCAAGTTTACACTGATGTGAAAGATGACTCCAACAGATCTTTCTCTGGAGGTGGGTAGCATTCCCCATTCCCTGACTTTTTCTCCGACTTTTAGGGATGTTTTCTTCCTTTGGTATCCACATGTAATTCAGCTCTCACCTGTAGCTTCAAGAAGTTGTAGTGTGCCCAGTGGCCATACTCTGCTAATGGGCAGATGGGCGAAACCAGGTTAAGGGTAACTGAGAGGTCTCAAACCCATTGGTGAGTTGGGGTATGTCCACTCCAGACATGTGAAGACTTTCCCCAAAGGATGTGATTAATGTTTTTCCAATGGCCACAAAGGCAGTCAAAAAGATATGGACCCAGGGGGCAGCTGGGTAGCTCAGTGGAGTGAGAGTCAGGCCTAGAGACAGGAGGTCCTAGGTTCAAACCCGGCCTCAGACACTTCCCAGCTGTGTGACCCTGGGCAGGTCACTTGACCCCCATTGCCCACCCTTACCACTCTTCCACCTATGAGCCAATGCACCGAAGTACAAGGGTTGGAAAAAAAAAAAAGATATGGATCCAGATCCCACCTATGTCACACACTGACTCCTTTTAACTTTCTTTCTTTTTATTTTTTAATTAAGTCAATCTAATTAATTAATTATGTAGTGATTAGGGAATTGCTTAAGGCAGTGATGGGCAAACTATGGCCTGGATCTGGCCCACAGGAAATAGTTTGCCCATCACTGAAGTAGATTGTCATATTTATTGCCATATAATTGAGCAAAATAGTTCTTAATAATTACCTTAATTTCGTCTTCATTAGAGGTGAGGTTGCCCTTTTCATCTTCGATACTCTTAATTTGGTTTTCTTTCTTTCTTTTTTTTTAAATTAGATTAACCAGTAGTTTATCTATTTGTTTTTTTCAAAGTACCTGCTTCTAGTCTTACTTACTAGTTCAATAGTTCTTTTGCTTTCAATTTTATTCATTTCTCCTTTGATTTTTATGATTTCCAATTTAGTGTTTATTTGGGGATCCTTAATTTGTTCTCTTTCTAGTTTTTTAATTTGCATGCCCAATTCATTGACCTCTTCCCTCTCTAATTTGTTGATGTATGGACTCAGGGATATAAATTTTCCCCTGAGTACTACTTTGGCTGCATCCCATAGATTTTGATAAGTCGTTTCCTCATTGTCATTCTCTTCAATGAAATCAATAATTATTTCTTTCATTTGTTCTTTGACCAACCTGTTGTTTTTTTTTTAAACCCCTACCTTCCGTCTTGGAGTCAATACTGTGTATTGGCTCCAAGGCAGAAGAGTGGTAAGGGTAGGCAATGGGGGTCAAGTAACTTGCCCAGGGTCACACAGCTGAGAAGTGTCTGAGGTCAGATTTGAACCTAGGACCTCCCGTCTGTAGGCCTGGTTCTCAATACACTGAGCTACCCAACTGCCACCATGACTCATCTGTTTTGATGAATTAGATTATTTGGTTTCAATTAGTTTTAAATCTACCTTTCCACAATTCCTTATTGATTATGATTTTTATTGCATTATGGTCTGAAAAATTGCATTTATTATTTCTGCTTTCCTACATTTGCTTGCAATGTTTTTATGGTCTAGTACATGGTCAATCTTTTTATATGTGCCATGTACTGCTGAAAAGAAGGTATATTCCTTTTTATCCCTATTTATTTTTCTCCAAATATCTTTTAGCTCTCATTTTTCTAACATTTTATTCATTTCTCTTACTTCTTTCTTATTTATTTTTTGTTTTGATTTATCTGGTTTTGATAGAGGAAGGTTAAGGTCCACCACTAGTATGTTTTACTGTCTATTTCCTCCTTAAGCTCCTTTAGTTTCTCCTTTAGAAATCTGAATGATGTACTATTTGGTGCATATATGTTGAGTGTTGATATTTCTTCATTATTTATACTGCCTTTCATCAAGATGTAATTACCTTCCTTTTCTCTTTTATCTATTTTTGCTTTAATTTTGTCTGAGATCATTATTGCTACTCCTGCTTTCTTTGTCTCAGTTGCAGTCTAGTAAATTCTGCTCCACACTTTTACTCTTACCCTGTGTATATCAATCTGTCTCAAACGTGTTTCTTGTAAACAACATATAGTTCGATTCTGGCTTTTAATCTATTCTGGTATCCACTTTCTTTTTATTGGTGATTTCATCCCATTCATATTCACAGTTATGATTACTGTCTGTGTATTTCCCTCCATTTTGATTTCCTCCTTAGGTTCTGCCTCTTCTCTTATCCCTCCTCCCCTCTCCTCCAGCCTTTCACTTTTAGTTAGTTTCTCCGTTTTCCCCTCTCTAATGTTACCTCCCTTCCCAGTACCTCCCCTCTAAATGATTCCCCTCTTACTATAGGGCCTTTTAAACTATCCCCCCACTCTGTACCTCCCTTGTATTGCTTCCCTCCCCACCAGCCCATTTATTATCCTTCTACTTCTCTATAGGGCACGATAGAATTCTCTGCCCCAATGGATCTGATTGTTCTTCCCTCTTTCAGTCAATTTCAATGTGTGTAAGAATTAAGTATTACCTATCTCCAA
>NW_025391403.1:0-7008 GCF_016433145.1 Gracilinanus agilis | reverse complement strand
CCTCCCTCCCCTCCTCTCTGCTCCCTCCTCCCTCCTCTCTCCCCTTCCCTCCCCTCCTCCTCCTCTTGCCCTCCTCTCTTCCTTCTCCCCTTTTGTCTCCTCTTTTTCCTCCCCAGCATCATCAATGGGTTTGCTTTGCCCCTGAAGACGGAGCACAAACAGTTCCTGGTCCGCGTGCTGATCCCCCTCCATTCGGTTAAATCCCTGTCCAACTTCCATGCCCAGGTGAGCCTCCCCCCTCCCCCAGTTCCTGGCCCGGTCCAGTGTCCCACATAGAACCAGAGGCCTCATGGCCCAAAAGGACCTCTGAGACCTCCCAGCAAAGCCCCTTCACTTCACAAGGGACCACCCAAGGCTAACCAAAAGGAGGAATTTGAACCCAAGCCTGCCCATCTGAAATTTCCGAGGCATACCCTGGGATAGTGGAGAGATGCTGATTTGGGGGGTTCATACCAGCTTGGCCGTGACCTTGAGCCAGTCATATTTCCTCTATGGGCCTCAGTTTCCTTATCTGTAAAATGGGGCGGCGGCGGTGACAACAATAGCCTCTGAGGTTCCTCCAGCCCCAAGTCTGTGATCCCGGCATCCCTCCCAGCTTGGCATCCCTGAGACTAGGGCGCCCCCTTTACGCTGCCTGTGTTCACCCCACCCTGTTCTTTTTCTCCTGTCTGGCTGTCCGCCTGGCTGTCTCCGGCCCTCTGTAGCTGGCATATTGCGTAGTACAATTCCTGGAAAAGGATGCCACCCTGACCGAGCATGTGAGTGCCGGGGCACCGGGGCTGCCCAGCCTCCTTGGGGGAGAGTGGGGCCTCTTTACTCCCTCCCTCTGATCCCCCTTTGCTCCACAGGTGATCCGGGGATTGCTAAAATACTGGCCTAAAACCTGCACCCAGAAGGAGGTACCAGGGAGGTTCCAGGAGGGGCTGGGGAAGGGACCGGGGGGGAAACTGAGGCCCTCCAAGTGTCCGCAGGGGCGATCCCGAACGAGGGGGCAGAGGTTGAAGTTCGGCTGCCCTGCCCACCTTGGGGGAGCGCCTGACACCCCCGTTCCTCCTCTCTGTGGCAGGTGATGTTCCTGGGGGAGATGGAGGAGATTCTGGACGTCATCGAGCCCTCCCAGTTTGTCAAGATTCAAGAGCCACTCTTCAAACAGGTTGCCCGATGCGTCTCCAGCCCCCACTTCCAGGTGCGGAGAGAGAGAGAGAGAAGGATGGGGAGGGGGAAGGAGAGCAGACGGACAGACACGGCCCGGGCGTCCCCCAGACATCCTTTGGCCCTCACACTTCATGTGTGGGGAAACTGGCCGGTCTCACGTCTTGGGATTTAGTGCAGAAAGAGGCCCTTATTTTGTAGGTGGGGAAACTGAGGCCCATCCTTACTGCTCTCTGCCTGTGTGACCGTGGGCAATCACTGGCATCTCTGGGCCTCAGTTTCCCCACCCGTAAAGGATGACCTCTGAGCTTCCTTCCAGCACTAAAACTAGTTTCCCCTCAGTCCGAGGCATGGGGCCTCCCCTCCCAAGTCCCTACCCCGACCCCCACATATCACAATGGATGCTGCCTGGGCTCTAATCCCATCTCTGTGAGTTGTTGGCAGTCCCTTACCCTCTCTGGGCCTCAGTGTTCACAACTGTAAAATAGGAGAGTTGGACCGGAAGAGCCCTGAGAGCCCTTCTGGTTTGGGCAGTGAGAAAGAGAGCTGGCTTTGGAATTGGAGGAGGGTCTAAAGCCCAGCTCCTTTGGTTCTCTGAGCCTCAGTTTCCTCTTGTGTAAGACGAGAGCCCCTCCAACCAATATCTGTGACCGAGGACTCTCCCTTGCCCTCTTGGCGGTCAGCAGAGAGAGCCTGGCTCTGTCCGACCCTGAGACCAGAAGGAAGCTTATAGGGGGGTCCCGGGTCTGGGTCTCGGCCTCAGGCACCCACCTGGCCATCCCGTGTCCGCAGGTTGCAGAGCGGGCTCTGTATTTCTGGAACAATGAGTACATCCTGAGCCTCATTGAGGACAATTGCCACACTGTGCTGCCCGCTGTGTACGGGACCCTCTACCGAGTCTCCAAAGAGCACTGGAACCCGTGAGTGCCCACTGGGGAGGGGGAAGAGGAGGCCCAAGTGGAGGACTCTGGCCTGGATCCGATTGTCCCACACCAGCCCCACCGGCCCATTGTTGTTCCTCCCCAGGCTATGGCCCTCCCTTGGTCCAAGGAGGGGATGGAACCTGCGTGATCTCCCCCGGCTTGGACCTTTCATGTTCCAAAACTGTTTATTTGGTACCTACTGTGTGCCAGGCATGTACTCAGCCCTCGGGGGCACGAAGAAAGGCAAAATCGGCCCCTGCCCTCAGGGAGCTTAGAGTCTGATTGCAGAGACCTCGTGCCAATACCTGGGTACAGACACGACAGAGACAGAATCAGACAGAGTGCAGGGAAGGCTCTATGTCGAGGAAAATCAGGGAAGGCTTCTTGGAGAAGGAGGATCTGAGCTGAGGCTCAAAGGAAGCCAGGAGGGGAGACAAGGGAGGCAGCATTCCCAGCATGGTGGACCCTGGGGAAATGTAGGGAGCACCTTGTTCAGGGAATAGCTGGGAAGCCAGGGTCACCGCGTGGAGACGGAGGGCAGGAGGGCGAGAAAGGGTAAGAAGAAGTACAAGGCTGGGGGGGGGGCAGGAAGGGGCGAAGGGCTGTAAGAGCCAACGGGATTCCATATTAAATCCTGGAGGTCAGAGGGAGCCCTTGAAGAGATGCTGTGATGTGTGGAACATGGGTAGACCTGGCCTTTAGGGATATCTGTGTGCCAGCTCAGTGGAAGATGGCCTGGAGCCATGGGCGGTCTGTGCCCTGCAGCCCTTCCCAGCTCTGCCATTGTCTGGTCTGAGGCCCCTCCTGGCTCTGGCATTTCCTGTTCCAAGCCCTCTCCCAGCTCTGATATTCCCTGTTCTAGGTCCCTCTTGGCTCTGACATTCCTTGTTCTAAGCTCCCATCTTGGCTCTGACACTCCCTGTTCTAGGTCCCTCTTGGCTCTGACATTCTCTGTTCCAAACCCTTTCCCAGCTCTGATANTGATATTCCCTGTTCTAGGTTCCTCTTAGCTTTGACATTCTTTGTTCTAAGCTCCCCCTCCTGGCTCTGACACTCCCTGTTCTAGATCCCTCTTGGCTGCTCTGATATTCCCTGTTTCAAGCCCCCTTCCAGCTGTGACATTCCCTGTTCTAGGTCCCTCCTGGCTCTGTCATTCCATGTTCTAAGCTCTCTCCCATCCCTGCCATCCCCTGTTCTAAGCCCCCTCTCAGCAGCACTAGATGTTTTGTCTTTGGAAGTCCTTCTCCCAACCCTCTAGCACCATCTTGCAGAGACTCTTGGAATTTGAGAGGCAGAAAGGACCTGGACGATTCCTCATTGGGAAGTTGTCGAGCAGTGGTCCTGCATCCTCTGCTTGGAGACTTCCAGGGATGGGAAGCTCATCTCCTCTCTTGGCAACCCCTTCCACCTGGGAGAGCTAGAGGGGTCAGGAAGGTTCTCTGGATGTGCAGCCTTTCCTCCGGGGCTCCCCAGGGCTCCCCTTTGGCCCTCTGGAGCTGAGCAGGACAAGCCTAACCCTCATCCCTTTCACCCGCCAAGGCTCTGAACTCAGCTCTCGTTGTTCCCCTTGAAGCTGCCCCATTTCTTCCATTGATCCTTGAGGCCTTCCACCCACGCGCTCGCCCCCCACCAGACCTTGGCCAAGCTTGTCATTGGCCTTCCTAAAGGACAGCAGACGCCCTTTGGACACCCCGAGCCCCCAACGCTGTGACCCTCTTCTCTTAATCTATTAGTTTCCCTTAGAAACTCTAACCTTGTGTCTTAGAAGCACTACTAAGCATCGATTACGAGGCAGGAGAGCAGTAAGGACTAGGCAGTGGAGGTTAAGGGACTTGCCCAGGGTCACCTGGCTAGGCAGTATCTGTGGTCATGTTTGAACCCAAGATCTCTGGTCTCTAGTCCTGGCTCAATCCACTAAGCCACCCAGCTGCCTCTGCTCTGTCTTTTTTTTTTTTTTTTTTTTTAACCCTCACCTTCCAACTTGGAGTCAATACTGTGTATTGGGGGTCAAGTGACTTGCCCAGGGTCACACAGCTGGGAAGTGTCTGAGGCCAGATTTGAACCCAGGACCTCCCATCTCTAGGCCTGGCTCTCTATCCACTGAGCTACCAGCTGCCCTGCTCTGTCTCTCTTAATGCACCTCAGGGTGACAGACTGATGTAGAACTACTCCCATGCCTTGTAAAACTCAATACCTGTGTGACCCTGGGTAGATCCCTTACCCTCTCTGGGCCTCAGTTTCCTTATCTATAAAATGAGGCCATCTCAGGTCATGGAAGGGCCTTCTGCACTCTGAAATTCTGTGTTTCCGAACTTGGGTCTGTCCCTAAATGCCCAGCTCATCCCTGCTAAGAGTCTGGGACAGGGCAAACCTGGGCTGGGGGGAACCAGGCTGGCGAAGGGCCTCCAGTTCCCTTCAGAGGACTTCATGGAGGGAATGAAGAGGCTTCACCTGGGGAAGCCTTGGGAGGGGGAGCCGAGGCAGGACAGTTGGCTTGAAGCTTTAGAAGGGGAGCCCCACGTTCTGCTGGCCCCAGAGGTCAGAACCGGGAGCTGGGACAGACTGGGCAGCAGAGGTCAGGTGTCCGATCGGTTTCTTTTTATTTATTTACTTTTTTTTTTTTTAACCCCTTACCTTCCATCTTGGAGTCAGTACTATGTATTGGTTCCAAGGCAGAAGAGTGGTCAGGGTAGGCAATGGGGGTCAAGTGACTTGCCCAGGGTCACACAGCTGGGAAGTATCTGTGGTCACATTTGAACTCAAGATCTCTGGTCTCTAGTCCTGGCTCTATCCGATGAACCACCCAGCTGCCTCTGCTCTGTTTTTTTTTTTTTTTTTTTTTTAACCCTTACCTTCCATCTTGGAGTCAATACTGTGTATTGGGGGTTAAGTGACTTGCCCAGGGTCACCCAGCTGGGAAGTGTCTGAGGCCGGATTTGAACCTGGGACCTCCCTTCTCTAGGCCTGGCTCTCCATCCACTGAGCTACCCAGCTGTCCCCTGTTTACTTATTTTTAAACCCCAATACTGTGGTTCCAAGGCAGGAGAGCAGTCAGGGCTGGGCAACGGAGGTTAAGGGACTTGCCCAGGGTCACCCAGCTAGGACGTGTCTGAGGCCAGATGAGAACCCAGGACCTCCTCTGCCCCCCCCATCTCTAGGCCTGGCTCTATCCACCAAGCCACCCCCGAGTGTCCCATCCTCTAGCGGGGGTGAGACAAGCTGGTCCCTCTCTCTTCCCGGCACAGTGCTGGGCACATGGGCCCCTCTCAGGCCTCTTTCGCTGCCAGCCCTGCGCTGCAGGGGGCTCTGTCAGCCCCAGAGACCCTGGGGCGGCCCCCGAGCTGGGAGCTGGGCTCTTCGTGGCCCTCTCCCCGGCTCATCTCCCTCTCTGCCATCCCCAGGACCATCGTGTCTCTCATCTACAACGTGCTCAAAACCTTCATGGAGATGAATGGAAAGCTCTTCGACGAGCTCACGGCTTCCTACAAACTGGAGAAGCAGCAGTGAGTCGGGCCGGAGGAGGGCGCCGCTCGGGGTGGGGGGCGTCTGCCCGGAGCCCGCTGGGGGCCTCCTGACCCCTGTGGCCCCTGTCTCCCCCCTCGCCCTGCAGGGAGCAGCAGAAGGCCCGGGAACGGCAGGAGCTGTGGAAGGGCCTGGAGGAGCTCCGGCTGCGGAGGCTCCAGGGGGCGGACGAAGGCTCGCTGCAGCGGCTCGGGGCCAGGCCAGCTCCAGGAGGGGAGCAGAGCTAGAGAGACCCCCCACCCCGCCACATACACACAGGCAGTTGAACCATTCATCCCAGCCCCACTGCTCCCCAACCCCCACCCTGCCCCCCGGGGCCGTGCCAGACTGTGAGGCAAGCCCCCTCCCCACCTGCCTGCCCGCCCGTGCCAGACGTGGGGATGGCCTGGCCTGGGGGAGAGGGAAGGCCCTGGGGCATCTGGGGGGCAGAGCTCTCTAGCCATCCCAGACGGACTTGATGGGCCAAGGGCCCCGGGAGCTGGCAGCGAGGGGTTGGCACCCCCCCAGGCTGGGCTCCGGTAGCTTCAGGGGCCCCATTCACCCCTCCCACCTCACCCCAAAAGACCCTGGACCCACCCTGGGAGCACCTCGTGCCAGCGCGAGGGCCCTCCCTCTCTCCCTGCCCAACCCATGGACTCCGGGATATATTTATTGCCCTCCCCCAGCCTCAGTCTTGGGGCGCCCCTCCCCCTGCAAAACTTCTTCCTCTTTTTATTTATTGGGCAGGGAGGGGCTGGGGAGGGGCAGGGGAGAGGGGCCCCGAGGTCCTGGGGATGGGGGGGTCCTACACGAATCACGCCCTGCCCCCCCTTCCCACTCTTGGGGGTGGGTTGAATAAAGAGAGAAACTGCAGAGCTGCTCGCTTTATTTGGGGAGAGCTGGGAGGGGAGGGCCCTGCCCCGCCCCCACCCCGGGCAGGCTGGGGCCTGGGGGCGGGGGGAGCCGAGGCTTCAGGGGGCCGGAGGGCTCCGGGACCCTTCAGTAGCGGGACAGGCGGCACATGTCGCACTGACAGGCCCGAGCCGTGAAGATCTCCAGCCGCTCCCGCCGGCTCCCCGGGCACTGCAGTTCCACCTTCACCTGGGCACGGAGGAAGAGGGCCCCGGGCTCGCTGGCACCTCCTCGGGCTGCCCCCGGCCCTCCCTGCCCGCGCCAGCCTGGCCTCGCCCAGCCCCGCGCCCCGGGCTCCTGACCTTCTGCAGGCGGCTGATGGTGCAGCACTGCGAGACGGACGTGATGTTGTGCTGGAAGCCGCTGGCCGCCAGCACCGAGTGGCGGGAGGGGAAGGCGCTGGACTCGCAGTAGCCCACGCAGGCGTGCGCTACGTGGGAGCCCCGGCAGGTGCCCCGGCGGTCACTCCGCACAGTCACGTTGAAGGCTGAAAGGACGGCGGGGGGTGAGCCCCGCCCCG
>NW_025391402.1:0-12204 GCF_016433145.1 Gracilinanus agilis | reverse complement strand
ATCTATCAAATGAGCTAGAGAAGGAAATGGCAAATCACTCCAGTATCTTTGTCAAGAAAACCTTAAATGTTTCTGGGTAAGTCACTTCACCCTACCTGCCTCAGTTTCCTTATCTGTCAAATGAGCTGGAGAAGGAAATGGGAAACCTGGGCAAGTCACTTCACCCTCTTGCCACAGATTCCTTACCTGACAAATGAGCTGGAGAAGGAAATGGCAAATCACTCCAGTATCTTTGCCAAAAAAACCCCAAATGGAGTCATGGAGAGTTGGAAACAACTGAAAAATTTAAAAAAAAAAAAAAAAACAACCCTGGACAAGTCACTTCAC
Organism: Gracilinanus agilis; assembly: GCF_016433145.1. Classification (NCBI taxonomy): domain Eukaryota; kingdom Metazoa; phylum Chordata; class Mammalia; order Didelphimorphia; family Didelphidae; genus Gracilinanus; species Gracilinanus agilis. The sequence goes on along the minus strand of NW_025391402.1, from coordinate 11,877 downwards.
CCTGTTTCCCTGTTTCTTCATCTGTCAAACAAGGTGGAGAAGGAAAGGGCAAACCACTCCAGTCTCTTTGTCAAGAAAACTTCAGATTTTTCTGGTTTAATCCCTTCACCCTGTTTGCCTCAGTTTCCTCATCTGTCAAATGAACTGGAGAAGGAAATGGCAAACCACTCCAGTATCTTTGCCAAGAAAATCCCAAATGGGGTTGCAAAGAGTCAGACGTGACTGAACAACAAGAAAGGGTTGTATGAATGAAGGGTTGTGATGTGTAATAATCCTGAAAAGGTAGCCTGGAAGCAGGTTGTGAAGGGATCTAAAAGGCAAAGAGAGGCACTGGGATTGAATCCTCCTCTGAGATTTGATCTTTCTGATGTTCTAGGTTTAGAAGCTGGCCCTTATTGGAAGACAACTGGGTGAATATATCCAGGTTCCTTCTGGCGATGACATGTTCTGAGACTGATGCCTGGAGAGGGAGAGGGGATGTCTCTGGAGTGGGACGTGCCTGAAACCAGGGAACAGTCCCATGAAGACAGTCACCCTAGAGCCCTGGACTCAAGTTTGGCAAATCTCTTATCTTCCTGGAACCTCAGATGTCTGCTCTGCCTTCCCTTCCTGGGCTGCCCAGAGAACTGAAGAAAAGCCAGCAGTGTTTCTTTTCTAGAATACAAATGGGAGAGATCACTGCTTTTCCTCACTAGTAAAGCTAAAAGGCCAATCCGCTGCTTCGTCTCAGGGATTCTCCCTTTGCTCACTATTGATCATTTCTTCATCCCACACATGTTTATGGCAGGTTAAAGAGAAGCTCATTATCTAAGCCCCTAAACCCTCACCCTTTGGAATATCCTTAATAAGTCATGGGCACCCCTCCCCACCCAGGTCCCTTGGGGTCACAATCTAGGAGTCACCCTGGACTAATCACATTCTCTCTCACCTCCTCTATCCAATCTGTTGTCAAAGCCTGTGGATTTCACCTTTATAACATTTCCTGTTCACGGACCCTCTCTCTTCTCCAGACCTGAGGCAGGTCCTCATCCTCCCACACCTGGACTATGATGGCAGAAGCTTGCTGGGGTGGCTGCCTGCCTCTGTTCTCTTCCCTGCTCTAGTCCGTCACCTGTTCAGCTGTCAAGTAGAACTTTCTAATTCAGATCTGATCATATTGCCCCTCCTCTCCCCAGTGAAAAAAATTCCAATGGCTCCCTATTACCTCCAGAAGCGAATATAAAAATCCTGTTGGCAATCTTCTTATCCCATGCTCTGTCCCACCATATACAGTCATCCCTTCCACATCCTGGAGGTTAGGAGCATCACGTCTCTGTGATCTGGAAAATCTTTGTAAAATTTTTTGGTCTTTTTTTCAAAAAGAAGCATAAAAACAAAACCAATGCAACCAAAATTAGCAGGGAAGTAACAAATTGGGAAAAAATCTTTATAACAAAAACCTCTGACAAAGGTCTAATTACTCAAATTTATAAGGAGCTAAATCAATTGTACAAAAAAATCAAGCCATTCTATAAATGGGCAAGGGACATGACTAGGCAATTTTCAGATAAAGAAATCAAAACTATCAATAAGCACATGAGAAAGTGTTTTAAATCTCTTATAATCATTGAAATGCAAATCAAAACAATTCTGAGGTACCACCTCACACCTTGACAGCAAAGGAAAGTAACAGATGTTGGAGGGGATGTGGCAAAATAGGGACATTAATGCATTGCTGGTAGAGTTGTGAATTGATCCAACCATTCTGGAGGGCAATTTGGAACTATGCCCAAAGAGTGCAAAAAGACTGCCTGCCCTTTGATCCAGCCATATCACTGCTGGATTTATACCCCAAAGAGATCATAAGGAAAAAGACTGATACAAAAATATTTATAGCTGTGTTCTTTGTGGTGGCAAAAAATTAGAAAATGAGAAGATGCCCTTTGGGGAATGGTTGAATAAATTGTGTTATCTGTTGGGGATGGAATACTGTTGTGCTATGAGGAGTGATGAACTGGAGAAATTCCATGTGAACTGGAATGACCTCCAGGAAGTGATGCAAAGTGAAAGGAGCAGAAGCAGGAGAACCTGATACACAGAGACAAATACACTGTGGCACAATCGAACATAATGGACTTTTCTACTAGCAGCAATGCAATGGTCTGTGACAATTCTGAAGGACTTATGAGAAAGATGCTCTCTACATCCAGAGGAAGAACTGTGGGAGCAGAAACAAAGAAGAAAAACAACTGCTTGATCACGTGGATTGATGGGGATATGATTGGGGATATAGACTTTAAGAGATCACCCCAGTGCAAATATCAATATGGAAATAGGTCTTGATCAATGACACATGTAAAACCCAGTGGAATTGTGTGTCAACTATGGGGGAAGGATGGAGGAGGGCAGGGTAAGAACATGAATCATGTAACCATGGAAAAATATTCTAAATTAATTAAATAAAATTTTCGGGGGCAGCTGGGTAGCTCAGTGGATTGAGAGTCAGGCCTAGAGACGGGAGGTCCTAAGTTCAAATCTGGCCTCAGACACTTCCCAGCTGTGTGACCCTGGGCAAGTCACTTGACCCCCATTGCCCACCCTTACCATTCTTCCACCAAGGAGCCAATACACAGAAGTTAAGGGTTTAAAAAATAAATTAATTTAATTTAATTTTTAAAAAAAGGAGCCTAAATGTTTTCTTTTTCTTTTATGGGGAGATTATAGTACCTTTTTGGGTTAAATATGCATTTCTAAGGTTTCTAAATTTCTCCTGTGTTGTTTGTAGCTTCTAAAAAATGACCCCAAAATTCCCATTTAATTTCTTATGCAGACCCATGACATATTGAAACTGTGATGAGAAAAGTCTCAGTGTAGATTGGGAGAAGGGTATTTTTTTTAACCCCTACCTTCTATCTTGAAATTGATACTAAGTATTGATTCCAAGGCAGAAGAGCAATAAGGGCTAGGCAATGGGGGTTAAGTGACTTGCCCAGGGTCACCCAGCTAGGAAATGTCTGAGACCAAATTTGAACCTAAGACTTCCTGTCTCTAGGCCTGGCTCTCCATCCATTGAGCCACCCAGCTGCCCCCACTTTATACTCTTAATCCAGGCCCCTGTCATTCCTGAACCAATATACTTTATCTCTGAACCTTGGACATTTTCACTGGCTGTCCTCCAGGTCTCCCAGAAGTCTCTTCCTCCTCATTTCTGCCTTCTGGCTTCCCTAATTTCTCCAAGTCCCAGATAAAATCCCACCTCCTACAGGAAGCCTTTCCCCACTGCCCCTTCACTTTAGAGCCTCCCCTCCCTTCATGACCTCCCTTTGATCTTGTCTCCATCTGGTTTGTCCATAATCCTTTCCATGTTGTCTCCCCATTAGACTGTGAGCTCCTTGAAATTAGGGGCTATTTTTTGCTCTCCTTTGAATCCTGAGGGCTTAGCACTGTGCCTGGCACATAGGAGGTGCTTAATAAGTACTGGTTGACTTAACTTGAACAACCTTGGACTCAGGAAGGAGGTCACAGAAGAAGAAGAGCTTGAGGGGTGCTTCAGCAGGAAGGTGGGTGTGTGTATCTCGGTGAGGGACAGGACCCATTAGGCTACTTCAACTCAGCACAAGAAGCAAGAAGGTTAGTTTAGGAGACCTTAGAGATCACTTATTCCAGCCCCTTTCATTTATTTCATTAAACCCGTACTTTCTGCCTTAGTAGTAATTCTAAGACAGAAGGGCAAGGGCTAGGCAATGGGGATCAAGTGACTTGCCCAGGGTCACACAGCTGGGAAGTATCTGAGGCCACATTTGAACCCAGGTCCTCCCATCTCTGGGCCTGGCATTCTATCCCCTCCGCCACCTAGCTGCCTCAATCCTTTTATTTAAAAAATGAAGAAATTGAAGATCAGAGAGCACCAATGAGGGGCCCAATGTTATCCAGTGTTAGTGGCAGAATCAGGTCTAGGATTTGAGCCTTGGAATCATAGCTGGAAAATTGGAAAGGACTTGGACCATAGCCAGTTTTATCCTCATTTCAGAACATTCAAGCAATCAATAATAATAATAATAGTGATAATAATAATAACAGAGGACAGCTAGGTGGTTCAGTGAATTGAGAGCCAGGCCTAGAGACAGAAGGTCCTGGGTTCAAATGTGACCTCAGATACTTCCCAGCTGTGTGACCCTGGGCAAGTCACTTCACCCCCATTGCCTACCCTTACCACTCTTCTGCCTTGAAACCAATACACAGTATTGATCCTAAGACAGAAGGTAAGGGTTTAAAATAAAAATAACAATTATAGCTAATTGCTACACAGCACTTTATTTTTTTTTAATTTATTTTCAATCTATTTTTTAATGTTTTAATTTTATTAACACATTTTTACATACGTTTTCCAAAGTCATATGATCCACATCATCTCCCTCCCTTCTTCCTTCCTTCCTCCTGGGCGTATACATGCTATAGGGCACTTTAAAGATTTACAAAGCTTTTTACATATACTCTTTTATTTTTTTCTCCTTCCTTAGCCCTGTGAGGAAGGAGTTATTTTAAAAAAAATTTTTTTTTTTTTTTTTACTTTTTTAAACCCTTAACTTCTGTGTATTGGCTCCAACGTAGAAGAGTGGTAAGAGTGGGCAATGGGGATCAAGTGACTTGCCCAGGGTCACACAGCTGGGAAGTGTCTGAGGCCGGATTTGAACCTAGGACCTCCCGTCTCTAGGCCTGACTCTCAATCCAACTGAGCTACCCAGCTGCCCAGGAAGGAGCTATTTTTATGACAATTTTACAGATGAGAAAATCAAGGCTGAAAACAGTTACATCACCCATCCAGGGTCACAGAGCCAACCTCTGTGGCAGGATTCAAACTCAGATCTTCCTGATTCCCTAACTATGCCACTCTAGCCAACTCTACCAAGTATTGGTTCATGTGCAAGGCTCTGAGCTAGGCAAAGGGATACAGAAAAAAATGAAGCCATTCCTGACTCCTTGAAATAGATATTCTGTTAAGAGATAATATATACACAAACCAGGATGCCTAACATATGGATAAAACAAATTGCTGAGAGGGGAGCCCTACTTGCTGGAGGGATCAGAAAAGGTCTCTTGGAGGAGGTAGCAAATAAGTGAACTTTGAAGGTGAGGGATTCTGAGAGGTAGCTGTAAGGAAGGAGTACATTCCAGGCATGGGGAACTGTCCATGCAAAGCTCTGGAGACAGGAGATTATACTATCCTATTGTGAACTTCAGCAAGTAGACCAGTTTATAAGGGAGAAATTTCTAAGCCTGGAAAGGTATAATGGAGCCAGGTTGAGGAGGATTTTGAATCTAAAACAAAGGCCATAGGGAGCCATGGGAGTTTACTGAGCAGGAGAGTGACACCGTGCTTTATGAAAATCATCCATGAGATGAATTGGGGACTTGAGGGATTTTAAGCAGGGTCCTCTGACTTCGAATCTAGGGTTCTTCCTACTACATCAAAATGCCTCCTGTGTCCCCAGCCGCATCTTTTTCCCTTGATGTTACTTAGGGGAATAGAAGCCCACAGAGGGCAGGACCTGCTCCATTTGCTGTCTTGGTAGCCTCATTACTTAGTGAGCACAGTGTCTTTAAAGTATTAGCATCTTAATAAACGTTTGTTGAGTTACAGTCATTTAATTTTGGGTATAATCGTTTCCATCACTGTAACCACTGACATTTATGGGGCAGGGCAACAGATTGTGCCCATCTACAGTGATATTGATGAAAACCAGAAGAAATTAGCCAATCAACAGATCTTTCAAGCATCTCCCAGGGCTAGACCCTCCCAGAGGCACCAGCAAGGAGCCAGAAAGACTTTTGAGCAGCCAACAAGGAGCTCAGCCTGGGACTACGTTTTCAAGGAGTTAACAGAAGGCTCTGCACAGTCTTCCTGGTTTTCCAATAATCCCCCCATCTCACGCCAATTTTTTGGATAAATTATAAACTTGGAACATTTTGTTTGGATTAAATGCTAGACTTTGAATCAGGAGAATGGACAGGCCACTTCCCCCCTGACCCTCACTTCCCTCATCTGTAAAATGAGCAATAAGATCTGTAGCATCCTACCTGGCGAGGTCATTTAATCCTATTTGCCTCAGTTTCCTCATCTATAAAATGGGCAAATAAAAATCTGTAGCATCCTACCTGGCCAAGTCACTTCACCCTGCTTGCCTCAGTTTCCTCATCTGTAAAACAGGCAAATTAAAATCTGTAGCATCCTACCTGGCCAAGTCATTTTACCCTGCTTGTCTCAGTTTCCTCATCTGTAAAACAGGCAAATTAAAATCTGTAGCATCCTACCTGGCCAAGTCGTTTTACCCTGCTTGCCTCAGTTTCCTCATCTGTAAAATGAGCTGGAGAAAGAAATGGGAAACCGTGCTAGTATCTTTGTCAAGCACTTCCCATCCCCAAAACAGGGCCAAGCAAAGTGGAATAGGACTGAAAACGACCCGAATAACAAAGAATCCTCCCTCCAAGGATGCTAGTGAGCCTTTCCTGAGAGAATGAGCTTTGTAAATATTGGGGCGCAAGGCAAATGCGAGCAGTCCATTGGTCTCCAGTTGGCACGGCAAAGCTCCTCCCGGGCTTCCTTTAGGAAGTCCCAGAAACTTCTCGGAAGGGGAAAGTCTCTCTAGCTCGGGACTTCACCCTTGGGGAGCCCCCTCGGCCCGCTGATCGGTTGGCTCCTTCCCAAACTTCTATTTCTAGGGGGACGCTCCCCAAAGGCCCCCCTCCTTTTTTCTGTCCCCGAGGCAGGATGCCTTCATTTCCTCATCCCTCCCTTCATTCTAGCTTCTTTTTCTGGATCGCCTTCCTCCCGTAGGAATGGAAGCTCCTTGTGGGCAGAGCCCCGCTTTCTGCTCCTTCTTGTATTCCCAGCTCTTAGCTCAGGAAATTTGTATTGACTGGATGTGTTGAGGGAGTTCAGAGGATCACGGGGGCTCTTCTTTGGGTGGGTACATTTTAGTGGGGATTTGATTTCAGATAGGATTTTGGACTAGCCAGGCAATGGGGGTTAGGTGACTTGTCCAGGGTCACACAGCTAAGAAGTGTCTGAGTTCACATTTGAACACAGGACGCCCCTTCTTCAGACCTGGCTTTACCCACAGAGTCACCTCGCTGTGCCCCTGTCGTTTCTGTCTTTTCGAAGGATACTAAATAGGAAACCTCTTTTCTTGCTTAGCTCCTCACTCCTTCTTTGTCGACTTTGGACAGCTACCTTCCATTGGTGGAAGGAGATTAGACAGAAAAGATGGCCTCTGCCTTCTTGGAGCCTCCAAGGGAATGAGGGCTCTGAGGCACCCTGGGAAAATGAGATTGTTGGGCACTGCCTAATAAATGAACTGGAACTGCAAAGTTAAGTGACTGGGAAAATGAAGCAAAGATAGCGGTTAGAAACAAAAATGAAGGGATGGGCTGCTGGACTTGGAAGTCAGGAACACCTGGGTTTCTAATCCTATCTCAGGCACCAAAGGGATGATGGGACACATTATTCAACTCCTCCTAACATCGGTTTATCTCTGAAATGAAGCCTTTGGACTTCCAGTTAAAAATCTATAAATCCTGGGGCAGCTAGGTGGCACGATGGATTGATAGAGAGCTAGGCCTGGAGATGGGAGGTCCTGGGTTCAAATTTGGCTTCTGACAGCATCCTAGCTGTGTGACCCTGGGCAAGTCACTTCATCCCAATAGTTTAGCCCTTACTTCTCTTCTGTCTTGGAGCCTATACTTAGTATGGGCTCTAAGATGGAAGGTAAGGGTGTTAAAAAAAAAAGTGAATGAAAAGCATTATTAATCAATCATCTGAGGGGGCAGCTGGGTGGCTCAGTAGATTGAAAGCCAGGCCTAGAAATGGGAGGTCCTGGGTTCATATTTGACTTCAGATACTTACTAGCTATGTGACCCTGGGCAAGTCACTTAACCCCCATTGCCTAGCTCTTACTGCTCTTCTACCTTGGAATCAATATACAGTATTGATTCTAAGATGGAAGGTGAGGGTTTAAAAAAGAAGGTCCCTTAACCAGAGTACCATGATATGGGTCAAATGGAAATAAATCTTTAGGGGGCAGCTGGGTGGCACAGTAGAAGAAAGCCAGATCTGTAGATAAGAAGTTCTGGGTTCAAATGTGGCCTTAAACACTTCTTAGTTGTGTGACCCTAGGCAAGTCACTTAACCCCATTTGTCTAGCCCTTGCCATTTTGTCTTAGAGTTATTCTATCTTAAGAGTTGAAAGTAAAGGTTAAGGGGCAGCTGGGTAGCTCAGTGGATTGAGAGTCAGGCCTAGAGACTAGAGGTCCTGGGTTCAAATCTGGCCTCAGACACTTCCCAGCTGTGTGACCCTGGGCAAGTCCCTTGACCCCCATTGCCTAGCCCTTACACTCTTCTGCCTTGGAGCCAATATACAGTATTGACTCCAAGACAGAAGGTAAGGGTTTAAAAAATATTTTTAATTAAAAAAAAAAAAAAGAAAGTAAAGGTTAAAAAAAATAACACTATAATTCTTGGCTTTTTTTTTTTTTAACCCTCAATTTCTGCCTTAGATTGGTTCTAAGGCAGAAGAGTGGTATGGGCTAGGCAATGGGGGTTAAGTGACTTGCTCAGGGTCATACAGCTAGGAAGTGTCTGAGGTCAGATTTGAACTCAGGACCTCCTGTTTCTAGGCCTGGCTCTCCATCCACTGAACTACCCAACCGCCCCCAATCCTTGGCTTTCACAAATATTTATTGTTATAAATCTAATCTCCTTCTCTCTGTTCACAGGGGCTGCCATTCCTGTTCTAGAGTTCAAGACTCACCATTTCCCTCTCTCTCCTGCCTTGCCAATTGTAATGGAGACCACACAGCCTCCTACAGTGTGGATAATGGCACTGGCTTGAGAATTGAAGGTCTTGGATTCCAATCCTACTTCTAACACCGTGTGACTCGGTACAAGTTGCCTAACTTGCCTGGCCCTCAGTTTCCTCATCTTCAAGGAGGGAGCTGGGGCTAGATGGTGTCCGAGGTGCCCTCTGGGTTCCGATCTCTGCTCTGTAACTCCTGGTCAGCCTCCCTGCCTCCAGTCTTTCCCCTCTTCTAATTTCTCCTCCAGACAGCTGCCCAAATCATTCTCTGCCTGGCATTTGAGGACTCCACCCCCATACTGGCTCCCAGCTATCTTTCCAGCCTCTGTTTTTTTTTTTTTTTTTTTTATTTATTACTCTCCTCCATGCACTCCATGTTCCAGCCAAACTCTCCAACTGCTTGTTCCCTGAACTTGCCATTCCATCTTCCCCCTTAGTGCCATTTCCACAGGATGCCATCTGGTGTGTCTGGGATCGAGTCCCGCCTCATCCCTGCTTCCTTCAGGCCCTGTGCCACCTTCTCGGGCTGGAAGAGCCCCGGCCCCACTACTTGGCCCTTTCATCCCCTAGAGAGGCATAGCCGTACCTATCATTGCCCTATGGGAAGGCAAGCTCCCAGAGGGCAAAGCCTTTCATTGTGGTTTGTGGTGCCAACATCTATCTGCCGGGCAGAGCAGTGGAGAGCATGTTGGCCATGAAGATGGGAAGATCTGGGTTTCAATCCAGCCTCCTGAAGCTTTCTCTTGAGCTCTCAATCCCTCCTTGCCCCACCTGGAATCCATCTCTGTCCAGCTTGGATCTCTCCAATCAATGGCAAACTCCTTGCTGGCAGGGACTGCGTTATTGTCTCCAAAGCCTCAGAGTTCTAGCACAGCCAGGAACTGAGGCCTGATGGCTTGCCAAGATCACAAAGGTGGAAGATGGCAGAATTGAGATTCGAACTCCTGTCCCTGACGGCAAATCAAGGTCAGAGCTGTCTGCCAGGAGGCTGCATGGCATCTGCATGCTTGAAGGGTCTGGGAATTTGATGGGTAAAGGGGATTCCTTCTCCCATGCAGAACTCAGCCCCCTCTTAATTTGATCAGACCAGTTTGGGGTTCCTGTCCTCCTCCCCCCTTTCCCCCATCCCATTCCAGAGCTGATGGTCAGTTTTCTGGATACAAGGCTCTTCAAATTGGACCACAAAAGACAGAATCCAGTAGAGGGCCTGTATTAGAAGCTTTTTTAACTGGAGTAGGACCTGTCAGAGATTGGGCTTCACTGGCATAATCTTGGAGAACCTCTAATCCTGACAATTATTATTAATAATAGCAAGCATTTCTATAGCACTTTAAGCTTGGAAAATGACTCTTATTTATTTTTAACTCTCACCTTCTATCTCAGAATGAATTGGTTCCAAGGCAGAAGAGCAGAAAGGGCTAGGCAACGGAGGTTAAGTGACTTACCCAGGGTCACCCAGCAAGGATGTGTCTGAGGTCACATATGAACCCAGGACCTGCCATCCTTAGACCTGGCTCTCAATCCACTGAGCTACCTAGCTGCCCTGTTTGAAAATCTATTCACTTCCTAGTTTTTTTTTAATTTGCATGTTCAATTCATTGACCTCTGCCCTCTCTAATTTGTTAATATGTGCACTCAAGGATAAAATTTCCCCCTTAGTACTGCTTTGGCTGCATCCCATAGATTTTGGTAAGACCTGTTTAAAAATCACTTTACGAACATCTCTAATCCTCACAACCACCTCAGGAGGTAGGTGCTTGTATTATCCCCATTTTATGGATGAAAAAACTGAGGCAAACAGAGGTGGAGTGACTTGTCCAAGGTCACACAGCTAGGAAGAATCCAAAGATGGGTTTGAACCCATGTTTTCCTGACTCCAAGTCCAACTTTTCATCCATTGAGCCACCTAGAGACCTGGCTGACAAATAAGGATATAAAGAAGATGAAAATACTTCCCTCAGAGAGTTTAGTTTCTTTTATGGAAATAATATGTAAACATATTAGAGGATGCAAAATATACCCAGAATAAATGACCAAGCAATAGGGGTGCTGAAGAGATCCCGGTGGGCTACAATTGGAAGGTGGGGCTTTAGCTGAGCATTGAAGGAGCCTAGGGATTCTAAGGGGGGGACCTCCAGGAGAGAGTGCTCTCTGGGTATTCTGGCCAGTCTGGACAAAGGCCAACAGGCAGGGGATGGCTCATCTGCCCAAGGGGGAGAGCAGGCCTGTTAGGCTGGACATTCAAGGATGATGAGATTTCAGAGGACTTTTTGGTAGAGACACAAATGTCTGCTCAGTCTGGCCGGAGCCTCCTGGCTCTCCATTTCTGGTTTTTGTCCATTTCCTCCAGGAAGCTCCCTGAGAGCAAAGACTGCCTGTGGGCTTCAGGATCTGGGCCCGGCAAAATGATCCTATTAACTGCACTAGAAGGTAAGGAATCTTTTCCTTTATTTTATTCCAGTGACAAAATCCAAGGTTACACGATTCATGTTGTCTCCCTCCCCTCTTCCCTCTCCAATCCTGGAGCTGGCAAGCAATTCCACTGGGTTATATGCGTATTATTACAGAAGGGCTCAAAATTAAACAAAACCAGTTATCTGTGCTTCCTGTTCACACATGCTCCTGTTTTTGAAGAAAAGTCATTTTCCCGGCCCTCTTTCCCTCCCTACAGTTATTAGTTTTCTCTTGGTTTCTAAAAAAAGGGCTTTGTGAAGGCAGATGGGTGACACAGATGGAGCATTGGTTTGGGGAGTCTAGAGGGATCAGGCTTGAGCCCTGTCTGCCCCATTAGTTTGCTGGCTTTGATGTGCTGCACATGTAGATGAACTTTGTGGCCAGTGAAGTGGCTCAGTGGATGGAGAATCAAGCCTAGAGATGGGAGGTCCTGGGTTCAAATGTGGCCTCATATACGTCCTAGCTATATGAACCTGGGTAAGTCCCCCATTAACCAGCCCTTACTGATCTTCTGTCTTGGAACTGATACACAGTATTGATTCTAAGACAGAAGGTATGGGTGTATATTTTATTTATATATAATATATTTTAT
>NW_025391401.1:0-3686 GCF_016433145.1 Gracilinanus agilis | reverse complement strand
ATTTTGGACTAGAAATTTGCATCTCTGTGTCTTTCTTCTCATTTCCTTCATTCTTCTCTCCCTCACTCTCTGTCTCTCTCCCCCTTCCTTCCTTTCTCATTCACTATCTCCTCATTTCTCTCTCTCTCTCTCTCTCTCTCTCTGTCCATTCACCTCTCTTACCTTTTTATTTATTTATTTATTTTTTATTTATCTAGATCTGAAAGAGGAATATTGAGATCTCCCACTATTATGGTTTTACTATCTATTTCCTTCTTGAGCTCTGCCAGTTTCTCCTTTAGGAATTTGGATGGTATGCCACTTGGTGTATACATATTGAGCAGTGTTATTTCCTCATTGTTTATACTGCCTTTAATCAGGATGTAATGACCTTCCCTGTCTTTTTTAACCATATCTATTTTTACTTTGGCTTTGTCCGAAATCACAATAGCCACTCCTGCCTTCTTTTTCTCATTTGAAGTCCAAAAGATTTTGTTCAAGCCCTGAACCTTAAACTTGTGTATGTCCCCCCGCCTCATATGTGTTTCTTGTAGACAACATATGGTGGGATTTTGGTTTCTAATCCACTCTGGTATTTGCTTCCTTTTTATGTGAGAGTTCATCCCATTCACATTCAGCGTTATAATTGTCAGCTGTGCATTCACTGACATTTTTGTATTCTCCCCTATTGCTACCCCTTCTTCTTAACCTATTTCCTTTTAAACCAGTGGTTTGCTTTAAGCCAGTATCCCTTATCCCCTCCCTTGATTAACTTCCCTTTCTACCCCCTCCCTTGTTATTCCCCTCTTTTTGTTTTGAAGCCCTAATAAATTCCCTCCCCCTTCTTCTCACCTCCCTTTTTTGACCTCCCCTCTCCCCTGCTCCCCTTGGTTTATCCCTTCTGACTTTCTCAGTAGGGTTAGATAGAGTTTTATATCCCAATGGATAGTATAGCTACTCTTCCCTCTCCATGTTGATTACACTGAGAGTATGGTTTAAATATTACCTCTTAGTGCTCTCTTCCTCTCCTTCTTATAATAGTATTTGCCCCCTCCCCATCCCATGCCCTCTTTTTGTGTAATAGATTATCCTATTTTTCTTATTCTCTCAAGTTTCTCCTGGTGTCCCCCTCCATTTACCCTCCTCTTTCCCACGCCCCATATCATCTTAGACCATTCAGCACTCCACCCTCTCCCCATTAAACCCTAGAAAGCATAGGAATAGAAGGACCTTTCCTAAAAGTAATAAACAGTATATACCTAAAACCATCAACAAGTACCATATGCAATGGGGATTAATTAGAAGCCTTTCCAATAAGTTTAGGAGTGAAACAAGGATGCCCATTATCTCCTTTATTATTTAACATTGTACTAGAAACACTAGCAGTAGCAAGTAGAGAAGAAAAAGCAATTGAAGGTATCAAAATAGGCAATGAGGAGACTAAGCTATCAATCTTTGCAGATGATATGATGGTCTACTTAAAAAAATCCTAGAGAATCAACTAAGAAACTTGTTAGAAATAATCAACAACTTTAGCAAAGTTGCAGGATACAAAATAAATGCACACAAATCATCAGCATTTCTATATTTTCCTACACATCACAGCAGCAAGAGGTAGAAAGAGAAACACCATTTAAAATCACCCTAGACAATATAAAATACTTAGGAATCTATATACCAAAACAAACACAGGAATGATACGAAAAAAATACAAAACACTTTCCAAACAATTAAAACTAGTTGTAAACAATTGGAAAAACATTGAATGCTCATGGATAGGACAAGCTAACATAATAAAAATGACCATTCTACGCAAATTAATTTGCCTATTTAGCGCCATACCTATCAAACCACGAAAAAACTTTTTTTACTGAATTAGGAAAAACTATAACAATAAATAAATACACTCCCAAATAAAACCATAAATACACGGATGTGGAAGACAGTCTGCTTTGATCTGCAGCCATCTGGCTCCAAAAATTCCTTCTCTAGATGCACCAAGGTTTTTGGGAAACCTTGTATTTTAGCTTTATTAGCTCTCACCCCATCACCATGCCTTCTAGGTGTAAAATGTGGAATGAATGAATTCTGCATTTTCATCTTTTAAGTAAACCACAAATGCAAAATTATAGCATCCATTCAACATACTTAGATTAAGCACCTACTATGTGCAGAACATTGTGGATAGACAGTGGGGGTGATGCAAACAAAGTTCAAAGAAGACACAGTTCCTTTGTCCTTAATCAAGCTCACAGCCTAATTTCTAGCTTCTATAAAAACACATCCCTCACATGCATGTAATACACAATAGCTGATAATGTGGAGTTTTTTTCTTGTCTAAATCATTTCATATTGGCCCCAAATTATAGTAACTGTAGTTGCTACCCTCATAAAAGGTTCTTGTTTGCCAGTGGTCTTCCTGCTGTGCTAGGGATTCTCTCTCTCTCTCTCTCTCTCTCTCTCACACACACACACACACACACACACACACACACACATCTCATATCTCATATTTGAGGCCAAGCTTGGTCATTATAATTTCAGAGCATTCAGTTTTGATCATTTTGTTCTTATTGTTATTTACTTTGCTTCTCCTCCCCACCCCTTGTTCTTCTTACTTCACTCTGGATCAGTTCAGAGAGTCTTTCATGTTTCTCTGTTCTCATCATTATTGTCATTTCTTATATCGCTTATATTCTAGCCATAGAACAGAGTTTATTAGCAGAAGGAAGAGCAAAAAAGGCAAGTGAAAATTCATCTTTGCATATCCTGGCCAGACCTCTGTGGTTCCAGGGAAGCTGCTTTCCTGAATGGCTTTCCCCAATGAGATTATATATTCTGTACTGTGAGCATCCTTGGGGAAGGTTTTTGGTTTTGGTTTTTCCTTTTTATATTGGCCTGTGTGATAGAGTTTGAAAAGAAAACAACCATCTGTTTTGTGAGTCAATGAGGACACATGGGTCCCCACACCCACCAATGATCTACTTAGCATTGGATCAGTTTAAGGGTACAAGTCATGTCTCTGACACTAGTGTCCCAAAGACATGGAGATGGATAGAGACTAGTCCCTCAGATGTGGGCGTTTGTTCAGAAGCAAGAAACTTGCCATCCAAGTGGAATGAGCTGAGAGCTGACAAAGAGAGGGGTCAAGTAATTGAGAAATAGTAACTCTGCAGGCAAGAGTAAGAAGCCTCTTTTCCTGCTTAGGTGCTTAGGAGCCCAGCAGGCTGTGCATTTATTTTAAGGTCAAGGTTCTTGATTAAAAGAGCAGGGAAAGAAGGACCCAATGGTTAGTGTGGTTGTCTTATACATCAAGCATTGCTCTTTCACATAGCAATACAATGAGGAACAACCATTGGTAAGATTTGGCCTCCAACATTTGTTTTTCTGAATCATCATTTTCTCAGCCCCTTGGGAAATGAGTCTAGGGGCTGTCAGTAGATCCAGAGATCAAAGGGAGAATGAGATCAGTGTGTTTCTGTGAACAGAACTGTGATACTGTGCTGGCAGCTGCCTGAGGTCTTAGGTACAAGATATACGAAAAAGCTGGGCAAAGATGATTCCATCACAAGGCAGAGTTCTTGGCAACCCCTTCTGAGTCCTTTTTCCTCTTGGGAATGCCTTTGTTAGAAATCACTGGACCCCAACACAAAAAGGAATAATGAAAACAGGGTCTTCTGCAACAACAGCATGTTTAGTAGGTTCTC
>NW_025391400.1:653-8845 GCF_016433145.1 Gracilinanus agilis | reverse complement strand
TTGAACGCATGGGTCGGGGTGGACATGATTGAGGGTGTGGACTCAAATCTACCACACCAATGCAACTACCAACAATTTGGAAATTGGTCTTGATCAAGGACACATGACAAAACTAGTGGAAATGTGCATCGGCCATGGGTGGGGGGAGTGCGGGGGGCGAAGGGGAAAGGAGGAGCATGAATCATGTAACCATGTTAAAAATGAATATTAATAAATGTTTAAAAAAAACAAACTCTACTACTAAAACATATGGAATAAAAATGCTCTAAAAAAAAAAATTAAAAAAATGTAAAAAAAGAGTGAAGCACTGGCCCCAATGAGCTAGGAAAAAAAGTCCTATGCTTGTAGGGAGAAACAGAAAGATACAAGCTCTTCCTCCTCTGTTCCCCATATATCCTCCCTCCTCTACCACCCTTCCTGCTAGGCAAAATTTCTCCTTTTCTAGTTGGTTGCCTCATTCTCTTAATCCTAAAATGTTATGGAAGTGTACCAATAATCTATTATTTGAAAGTTAATTGTCTTTCCTATGAACCACAAACTTGGTCTAAGTCACTTCGTGAATGGTGCTTAATGATCACAATACTTGCTCACATTCAAAATAGTTCTTTGTGACTTAAAAAGGGTCAAATATACTTTATTTCATTTGGTATCCAAAAACTACTTTAAAAGGTTATTTATTCCCATCTTAAAAAAGAGGAACTAGACTCAAAGAATAATTTTTACAATGGCATATAGTAAAAGAAAGGAGCAGAAAAGTCACTGACCAACTCGGATTGGAATTTTAAAATTTAAAAAGTAAAAGCTAGTGATATTTTTCATTCTTTGATAAGAGGGCAGAAGGGGACCATAAAATCCAGATGTAAAATTCACTGGGTCTCTGAAGCGAGGCAGCTAGAATTTTGACTCAAAGAAATTGAGGATGGCTTTAAAATGAAATGGGAAGGGGAGAAAACAGCCTAGACAGATTTGTATAGTTTAGAAAATATCACTAAGACTGAAATAGTAATTCCTAAAAGAGATATAACAACATTCATGACTTTAGATGTCTATGTACAAATAGGCGAAGTATCAATAAATCAACAAGCATTTATTAAGCACCTACTATATTCTAGGTAGTGTGCACAAGCAGAGATAAACACAAGTGGGCAAACTGGACCTTAAAGGTATAATCATTAAGAACTGGTAGAATAAGGGCTGTGACTGTAATATGGCTCTTATTCAAAAGAACAGTAATAGAAAAAAGAAGTAATGGAACAACATTGTACACTATGTAGTAAGAAGATACTTTCACAAGAAGAAATCTTGGAATTAAGCAGGGGGGAAAACATGGGGAAAAGAATTTGACTCAATGAAGTTAGAAACAAGCTATCCAGTCAACAGGTGAAAGGAAGAGTTATATAGGAGCTGAGGAACCAATCACAAATCTGACCCAGATGCATAATACTATCTAAAGGGGAACCGCAATATTTTGATATCAAAATGTGGAAAAAATTATAATAGGAACTGCTATTCCAGACTAGATTCCAACAAACAGAAATGAACTACAGGGAGCTGAAAGCGAACAGACAGGAAACTTGGGGACAAGTTTCTTCTCCATCTTGTTCATTACAGAAAAGAGGAAGAAAGAAGGGATTAGCCTCTCATTAATTTTTTCCTCTATTTTTATTTTCTCTCAATTACATGTAAAAATATTAACATTTATTTTTTTAAATTGAGTTCCAAATTCTCTCCCTCCCTTCCCTCTCCTTTAGAAAGCAAGTCACTTGACAAAAATTATCCAGATGCAGTCATAAAAACAGATTTTCAAATTAGCCATGTTGCCAAAAAAAGAGAGAGAAAAAAATTTTTTTAAAGTATGCTTCAATCTACATTGAGACTTTACCAGTTCTTTCTCTAGAGGTAGATAGAATTTTTCATCAGGAGTCCTTTGGAATTATCTTAAGATAACTGTATTGCTGAGAATAGCTAAGTCATTCACAGTTGATCACTGTACAATATTGCTGATACTGTGTATAATGCATAATGCTCTCCTGTGGTTCTGTTTATTTCATTTTGCATCAATTCATATGAGCCTGTCCAGGTTTTTCTGAGAGCATCCTACTCATCATTTCTTATGGCACAATAGTACTACTCCATTATATCATATACCACAACTTGTTTAGTTATTCCCCAGCAAATGAGATCCCCACACAAAATTCCCATAATTTCCAATTTTTTGCCACCACAAAAAGAGCTGCTTTAAATATTTTTACACATATAGGTCCTTTCCCTTTTTTCTTTGGTCTCTTTGAGACACAGACCTAGTAGCAGTATTGCAAGGTCAAAGGGTATGCACTATTCTTTTAGTCCCCTGGGCATAGTTCCAAATTGTTCTCCAGAATGATTAGAAGTGGTACCATAGTTGTTTTAATTTGCATGTCTCTAATCAATAGTGATTTAGAACATTTTTTTATTGGATCCATTACAAATTTATTACACAATCTCAAATATATCCTCCCTACTTTGAGACAATTATTTTATATCTGTTATCAAGTGATCCACTCTCTGCAGTGGCTCTTCTAAATCTTTTCTTTTTTTTATTTGAAAATTTTCAATCAATTAATTAATTAAGAATATTTTTCCATGGTTACATGATTCATATTTTTTCCCTTTCCTCCTCCCACCCCCTCCCATAGCCAACGAGCAATTCCACTAGGTTTTACATGTGTCATTGATCAAGACTTATTTCCATATTATTAATATTTGCATTAGGGTGATTGCTTAGAGGCTACATCCCCAATCATATCCCCATTGACCCATGTGATCAAGCATTTGTTTTTCTTCTATGTTTCTACTTCCACAGTTCTTTCTCTAGATTAGAAAATTTTTTCATATGACTATTGTAAAGCAAGGGGAAGATGTAGATGGTATAAGGGTGATATAAGTAAGGGCAGCCCAAAGGGTCCTTAGGCAGATGTATTAGTTGGTATGTGAAGCAGGGGTCCTATACCTAAGCTGAATGAGTCAGATGAACTCTCTCACCAGCAAAGACAAGACCCCTTAAGATCAGGATTCTCTGCCTCTGCCCTGGGAGTTGGAATCAATTCTATTGGACAGTTGGTATAGTTTCCAGGAAGGAGGCTGGGACTTCCTGAAATGAAACTGTTTGATAAAGGCTGGCCAACTAGAGTTATTAATATGATTTGATAATTGCCCCTTGATAAGGTAAAGCAAAGCTTCAAGAATCTTTAAGCTTGAAGTTAAATGGGTTTATTGGTAATTAAATTGAATCAGGTAAAAGGGAGTTGGAAAGTGGGTGAAGGTAAGCTAAAGGATCTTAGCTAAATAATATCACTAAACTACTTTAGAAAACACAGAATGATCTTTCCTAGGTACAGCAGTATGAGAAAGCCTTGAGGGCAAATATCAACTCTGATACAATTAATTGCTGACCCAGAGCTGCTAAGCTGATGTCTTGATAGTAGAATTTATCTCTTGTTTATAATAAGGATTGTTGGGTATGCCAAAGAGCTGTTGAATTTGGCTAGCAATGGTAGTTGTTCCTACCTGCCTAATTAATCTACCCAAAACCACCCAGGGCCCACTTTTCCACCCTTTTCCTCCCTAACCCTGGAGTTGAGAGCCAGAAGTGAAGTCAGGGGTCTGGGGACCCCTTTTTATACCCTCACTTCAAATGGCACCCTGGCATCCGGCCTGGGTCCTTTGCCAGGTTTTGTGTTCTAAATTGGCAACTGCCAGCTTGCAACCCCATGAAACATGGTTGTAGGTTTTTATGCATAACACTATAGCTTTTATTTCTTCTGAAAATTGCCTGGTCATACCCTTTGACCATTTGTCATTTGGGGAATGACTCATATTCTTAAAAATTTGATTCAGGACTTCCAGTTAAGATGGCGGCAGAGTAAGGAGCACCTGCTCGATCTCTCCTAACTGAAGCATACAGGACTCCTCAAGGGGACATAAAAACGAGTCCAGACGAACGAGGGAACCCCACAACAGGAGGCAGCATTGAAGGTATGCGGAATCTGGGCATTTCCACGCTATAAAGGGGTGAAACAGCTCTCACTAAAACGCAAGAGGAAGAAGCCCATCCACCCCCACACACACACACACCACACACAGTGCCAAGGCCAACGCACAGGAGTGAAAACAGGATTGGGGCAACCAGTAAATCACTAGCAGTCCCAGGGCTTGTACCTGAGAGCTGCAAGACGTAGGACCCCAGGTGGCTGGGGGGCGCGCACCGACTTTCCCAAGCATCTGCACATGTGAAGACATTGCCCTAGGCGCAGACAAAGATCTCTAATGCAGGGACTTTCCCAAGCATCTGCACATGTGAAGGCATTGCCCTGGGCATGGACAAAGATCTCTAACACAGGGACTTTCCTGA
Source organism: Gracilinanus agilis (assembly GCF_016433145.1). Taxonomy (NCBI): domain Eukaryota; kingdom Metazoa; phylum Chordata; class Mammalia; order Didelphimorphia; family Didelphidae; genus Gracilinanus; species Gracilinanus agilis. Next base: position 4,455 of record NW_025391400.1, on the reverse strand, counting down.
GCGTATGCGCGGGTCAAGGCATTGCCCTAGGCGCAGACAAAGATCTCGAACACGGGGACTTTCCCGCGCTTCTGTGGGGGTGAAGGCAGTGCCCTAGGTGTGGACAAAGATCTCGGGCCCAGGCTTGGACCTCAAGAGGGGACCTGGTGCAGACGGGAGCGAGGCTGTGGAAGCAGTCCCTGAGACTGCTGAAGGAGCCTCGGGCAGAGGGGCAGACCGGGGACTACCAGGAGGCTTGACCCCGAGGACAAGGAGACCGGAGCCTTTGGGAGATTAGAAAGCTCAGGCAGACCTTGAGTGTGAAGACAAAGCTGAAAAGGGGCGGGGCTAACAATGGCAAGCTGAGAATCCCAGAAGAAAAAGATTATCAAGAAAAACTCTAGAACACTCCACAACTTTTACACAGAGAAAATTCAGACAACAGAGGAGGACAAACAAGTATCCAACTCTTCCCAAAAAAATGAAAACTGGTCACAAGCTATTGAAGAGTTCAAAAATGAGATGTTGAGGAAGATGGAAGAGATCTGGCAAGAAAATAACAGCTTAAAAGGCAGAATTTAACAATTGGAAGTGAGGCAAGTCAACTGAAGACCAGAAATGACCAGATTGAAAAGGAAAACCAAAAGATTATAACTGAAAACCAGTCCCTAAAGGCTAGAATTGAGCAATTAGAAGCCAATGATCTCTCAAGACAACAAGAACAAATAAAAAAAAGTCAAAAGACTGATAAAATAGAAGGAAACATGAAATATCTCAATGAGAAAGTGACAGACCAAGAAAACCAGTCTAGAAGAGACAATTTGAGAATCACTGGTCTTCCAGAAAAAGCAGAAATTAATAGAAACTTGGACTCCATACTTAAAGAAATTATTCAGCAAAATTGCCCTGAAGTCCTACAACAAGAGGGCAATATAGACATTGAAAGGATCCATAGATCACCCTCTACACTGGACCCAGAAAAGTCAACACCTAGGAATATAATAGCCAAATTCAAGAGCTTTCAAGTAAAAGAAAAATCTTACAAGAAGCCAAAAAGAGACAATTCAAATATCAAAGAGCACCAATCAGGATCACACAGGATCTGGCAGCCTCCACGCTAAAAGACCCCAAGGCTTGGAATACGATATTCAGAAAGGCAAGAGAGCTGGGCCTTCAGCCACAGATCAACTACCCATCAAAACTGACTATATAATTCCAGGGGAACGTATGGGCATTCAACAAAATTAAAGATTTCCAAGTTTTTGCACAAAAGAGACCAGGACTAAATGGAAAGTTTAATACCCAACCACAAAAATTAAGAGAGACATGAAAAGGTAAATAAGAAACAGAGGGAAAAGAAAGAAAACTCATAATTTTTTAAATTTGACTCTTTAAGGGCTTAAATAAGATCTAATTATCTGTATTACTATGTGGAGAAATGCTATGTATAATTCTCTGTAGTGAACTCTATTCACTATTATAGCAACCAGAAGAATAATTCATAGGGAGAGGACTGGATACTAAATGGTCTAAAATGACATAGGGGGGTGGTGGTGGGAAAGAGGGGAGGGAATAGTAGGGGACACCAAGAAAAATCTGAGTAAATAAGAAAAATAGGATATTCTATTACACACAAAGAGGGCATAGGAAGGGGAGGGGATAAATATTATTATAAGAAGGACAGGAAGAGAGCATTAAGAGGTAATAATCAAACCTTACTCTCAGTGTAATCAACCCGGAGAGGGAAGAGTAGCTTTATTATCCATTGGGATAAAAAACTCTATCTAACCCTACTGAGAAAGTCAGAAGGGATAAACCAAAGGGAGCAGGGGAGTGGGGAGGTCAAAAAAGGGAGGGGAGAAGAAGAGGGAGGGAATTCATTAGGCCTTTAAAAAACAAAAATAGGGGAATAACAAGGGAGGGGGAAGAAAGGGAAGTCAATCAAGGGAGGGGATAAGGGATACTGGCTCAAAGCAAACCACTGGTTTAAAAGAAAATAGTGTAAGAAGAAGGGGTGGGTCTAGGTAAGGATACAAAAATGTCAGTGAATGCACAACTGATAATTGTAACTCTGAATGTGAATGGGATGAACTCGCTCATAAAACGGAAGCAAATAGCAGAGTGGATCAGAAACCAAAATTCTACCATATGTTGTCTACAAGAAACACAGATGAGGTGGGTAGACATACACAAGTTTAAGGTTAAGGGCTTGAGCAAAACCTTTTGGGCATCAAATGAGAAAAAGAAGGCAGGAGTGGCTATTATGATCTCTGACAAAGCCAAAGTAAAAATAGATATGATTAAAAAAGACAGAGAAGGTCATTACATCCTGATTAAAGGCAGTATAAACAATGAGGAAATAACACTGCTCAATATATATGCACCAAGTATAGCATCCAAATTCATAAAGGAGAAACTGGCAGAGCTCAAGAAGGAAATAGACAGTAAAACCATAATAGTGGGAGCTCTAAATATTCCTCTTTCAGATCTAGATAAATCAAACCAAAAAATAAATAATAAAGAGGTAAGAGAGGTGAATGAAGTCCTAGAAAAACTAGATTTAATTGATATGTGGAGAAAAATAAATAGGGACAAAAAGGAATACACCTTCTTTTCAGCTGCACATGGTACATTCACAAAGATTGACCATGTAATAGGGCACAGAATCATTGCAAACAAATGAAAAAGAGCAGAAATAATAAATGTAACCTTCTCAGATCATAATGCAATAAAAATAATAATTAGTAAGGGCACCTAGACAGGCAAACCAAAAACCAACTGGAAATTAACCAATATGATTCTTCAAAACCAATTTGTCAAAGAAGAAATCATAGAAACAATCAACAATTTCATTGAAGAGAATGACAATGATGAGACATCCTACCAGACTCTGTGGGATGCAGCCAAGGCAGTACTCAGGGGGATATTTATATCCTTGAGTGCATATATTAACAAATTAAGGAGGGCAGAGATTATTGAATTGGGTATGCAACTCAAAAAATTAGAAAGCGAGCAAATTAAAAACCCCCAGATGAAAACTAAATTAGAAATACTAAAAACCAAGGGAGAAATTAATAAAATTGAAAGTAAAAGAACTATTGAATTAATAAATAAGACTAGAAGCTGGTATTTTGATAAAACAGATAAAATAGACAAAGTACTAGTCAATCTAATAAGAAAAAGGAAAGAAGAAAACCAAATTGACAGTATCAAAGATGAAAAGGGAGACCTCACCTGTAATGAAGGGGAAATTAAGGCAATCATTAAGAACTATTTTGCCCAATTATATGGCAACAAATATAACAATTTAGGAGATATGGATGAATATTTACAAAAATATAAATTGCCTAGATTAACAGCAGAAGAAATAGAATACCTAAATAATCCCATATCAGAAAAAGAAATTGAACAAGCCATCAAAGAACTCTCTAAGAAAAAAACCCCAAGGCCCGGATGGATTCACAAGTGAATTCTATCAGACATTCAAAGAGCAACTAATCCCAATACTATACAAATTATTTGATATGATAAGCAAAGAAGGAGTCCTACCAAATTCCTTTTATGACACAAATATGGTACTGATTCCAAAGCCAGGGAGATCAAAAACAGAGAAAGAAAACTACAGACCAATCTCCCTAATGAACATAGATGCAAAAATTTCAAATAGAATATTAGCAAAGAGACTCCAGCAAGTAGTCAAGACGATCGTCCACCATGATCAGGTGGGATTTATACCAGGAATGCAAGGATGGTTCAACATTAGGAAAACCATCCACATAATTGACCATATCAACAGTCTAACAAACAAAAATCACATGATTAT
>NW_025391400.1:0-556 GCF_016433145.1 Gracilinanus agilis | reverse complement strand
CAAAAACAGAGAAAGAAAACTACAGACCAATCTCCCTAATGAACATAGATGCAAAAATCTTAAATAGAATACTAGCAAAGAGACTCCAGCAAGTAATTAAGAAAATCATTCACCACGATCAGGTGGGATTTATACCAGGAATGCAAGGTTGGTTCAACATTAGGAAAACCATCCACATAATTGACCATATCAACAGTCTAAGAAACAAAAATCACATGATTATCTCAATAGATGCTGAAAAAGCCTTTGACAAAATACAGCATCCATTCCTATTGAAAACACTGAAAAGTATAGGAATAGAAGGACCTTTCCTAAAAATAATAAACAGTATATACCTAAAACCATCAACAAACATCATATGCAATGGGGATAAATTAGAAGCCTTCCCAATAAGATCAGGAGTAAAACAAGGATGCCCATTATCACCTCTATTATTCAACATAGTACTAGAAACACTAGCAGTTGCAATTAGAGAAGAAAAAGAAATTGAAGGTATCAAAATAGGCAAGGAGGAGACTAAGCTATCACTCTTTGCAGATGATATGATGGTCTACTT
>NW_025391399.1:0-3942 GCF_016433145.1 Gracilinanus agilis | reverse complement strand
ATACATAATATACTATATTGTGATATATTAATTAACATCACAATTAATTATTAAGATATTAATATACAAAACAAAACATATATAATATAAAAAAGAATATAAAAAATGTATATATAGTGCTTTAAAGTCTGCTATTGTTACCTTATTTGGGCCTATGAATATCTCTTTAAGGGAGGTGCTATTACTACTCTAATTTTACAGATAAGGAAACTGAGGTTTGCAGAACTTTTGTGGTTTGTTCAAGAGCACATGAGTACATGGAAAAAATAGGATTTGAACTCAGGCTCTCTAACTCCTAGTCCAATGATCTTTTTACTACAGTACACTGTCTTTTTTCTGGAAATGTTTACCTTCTATGATAGTATTAACTCAAAGACAGAAGAGTGGCACGGGTCAGGCAATCAGAGTTAAGTGACTTGCCCAGGTTCATATAACTAGGAAGTATATGATGTCAAATTTGAACCCAGAGCCTTCCAATTCCGTACAATACTCTGTCTTAATGAGGCTAATGTTCCTGAAACACAAATTTCAATTAGGAAATTTTATAGCATTTCCCATGATCCCAAGTTCACTGCCTTGAAAATCTATCCTCTTGGCATCAGTGTTCCAAGGGTTGCCATGTGGTTATAAATCATGGAACACCATGATCTCAGAAAAATCAAATTTAATGGTGACCCAGAGATCAATGGAAAGAGATATAGCAGGTATAAGTAGACTGTAGCAAAGATGGTATTTTAAGAATATGTTCTATCTGTAAAAGTGAGGTCAGTCACAGAAAGAAATGGAGGGATAACAGACGGATAGCCTAGGGAAGGCCTGCAATGTGTTATGTGGATTTGCAGATTTACACAAAGATGTGGGCAAAAATCCTAGAAATCCAGATTGAGATCTGGAAGCAACTTTACAGGTGATTTGATCCAATCTCCTCATTTTATTGATGAGGAAACTTGTACTCTTACTCTATGCCAGGTATTTACTTGACCAAGCATTAGGGGTACAAATAAAGGTAAAAACATGTTCCCTGACCTCAAAAATCCCTATTTCAATGAGACAAATGTGGAAAAAACTGTACATAAAAAAGTATGTACAATTGGGGTGCACAATGGAGAGAGAGCATTGGACCTGGACTCAGAAAGACTTGAGTTCAAATCCAGCCTCAGATACTTACTATGTGATCTTGGGCAGCTCACTTAAACTCTCCTTGCCTCAGTTTCCTCACTTGTAAAATACAGATAATATAGCAGCTAGCTCCCAGGATTGTCATGAGGTTCAAATGAGATAATAGTTGTAGAGTACTTAGCACAGGGTCTGGCACATAGAAAACAAATAGTAAGGTATAAAAGGATAACCTTTCTATACTGAGGTTAAGATTTTGTAAAATGTTTGTCAAGAATTCTAGCAAAGTGAGAATGCTTGGGCAGGTGTTTGAATCTTCCTGAGTCTCAGTTTCCTAATCTGTAAAATGAAGGGGTTGAAACAGATGGCCTCCTTTCCAGCTTTAAATTTATGATCTTAAGAACTTTCTCTTCTGTATTCAAGGATGTTATTGTCAGGATACACCACATTAGTTCAATTAAACAATCAATAAGCATTTACTAATCATCTACTATGTAAACACACACTAGAAATACAAAGACAAGTATGAAACAGTTTCTGTCCTCAAAGAGCTTATGCTCAAGCAGGGAAATAATGTGAACATATACTTTTCCTACCTCACTCCAAACCCCAAAAGACAGTTTTAAGAAAAGGAATCCCTGCCTAAAAATGTCTTGTATCTGTCTAATTCTTCTTATTTCCACATATTGTTCATTGTAAAGGTCTTTCTTTTTAAAAAAATTAAGTTAAAATTCCCCCCTAATTACATGGAAAAAAGTTTCCAACATTTTAAAAAGAATATTAAGTCTCAAATTCTCTCCCTCCCTCCCCACCCTACTCCCACAGCCCTGTTTGAGATAGAAAATAATCTCTCATAGATTTTACATGTCCAATCGTGTAAAACATTTTTCTATATTAGTCCTATTGTCAAAGGAAATCCAAACAAAAAAAAATTAAAAAATAAAGTGAAAAAGGTTTGCTTTGGTCTATCAGCAATTTTTCTCTGGAAGCAGATGGAATTTTTTTATCATGACACCTTTGGGATAGTTTTGGATCATTGTATTGCTGAGAATAGCTAAGTTATTCACAGTTGTTTATCATATAGTACTCCTATCACTGTGTACAATGTTCTCCTGGTTCTGCTTATTTCACTCTGCTTCAGTTCATATAAGTCTTTCCAGGTTTTTCTGAGCTACTCCTGCTTGTCATTTCTTATAGCACAATAGTATTCCATTACAATCATATACTATAACTTACTCAGCCATCCCCAACTGATGATCCCCTTCCCTTTCCAATTCTTTGCCCTCACAAAAAAAGCTCTTTTAAATATTTTTGTACATCTAAGTCTTTCTCCTTTTTGTTTTTTATTTCTTTGGGATACAAGCCTAGGAATAATATGTAATAAAGGCATATACTATTTTACAGCCCTTTGGGCATAGGTCCAAATTGTTCTCTAGAATGTTTAAATCACTTCACAACTTCACCAACAGTGGGTTTGTATCACAATTCCATCCCAGTGCACTAGAACCCTCATGCTGGTTTTCTAAGTTATTTTGGGCTGAAAAATTACTTCACTCCATCTTTTTGTAGATCCTGCTCCACCAGAATTTGTTCTGAGGATTTATAGGATGTTTTTTTGGGAGGGTAATTTGGTAGCAATCAGATAGGTCCATGTACCTTCTTTGCCATCTTGGATCCACCTCCAAAGGTCTCTAAACTAGTAGAAAATGCATTCTTTGCAATATTTTTATAAAATGTTGTTCAGTCATTTCCAGTCGTGTCTGACACTGCACGACCCCATTTACGGTTTTCTTGGCCAAGTCAATGGAGTGGTTTGCCATTTCCTTTTCCAGCTCATTTATCTTTCACTAAAGTCTACTGTCTCACTATATATTATGTAGCATGGTGTGACAGTAATCTCAGAATCTTGAAGACCCTCTTAGCCAATTTCATGTTCTGGAAGATTTGGCCAGGCTGGAAAGATTTCAGATATTCAGACATAGATCTAATAAGTGATTTCTAAGGATATCTTATACATGTGGACAGGCTTATTACCAGAAAATGGACCACCACAAGATGAAAAGATTTTGTCTGCCACAACTCACTGCCAAAGGACAGGCAGGTTGCAATATTCAATGGTGGGGAAAGAGGGCCTACAACAGGAAAACCAGAGAGCCTCTGAGTTTAGAGTCCAAAGCAAGTCTATAAACTGAATGTGCTACTTACCTACAACATAAAGAGTCATGGACTCACTTTCTGGAAGACTTGAGGATTCAATTTCGTATTGGCCTTCATCAGATGCCATTAATTGATGAATAGTAAAATTCCCAGATTTGGGATCTAATGTAGCCCTTCCATAAAAGGATGCATAGTATGAAGGTTGGTCACCTTTCGATGGCCATTCCGCCACCTTATCTTTCCTTTTCTTCCATGTGATATCTTCAAAGTCTGTTTTATGGGATGGTGAAAGTGTAACATTCTCATTCACGAGGCCAAATATGTTCTTGACAAGTCCACACATTCCAGAGTCTATGAAAAAACAGAAAGAGGTAGATGGGATAAAAGTTTATACACAAGTTAATAATATGGTCACCCCTCCTGGGATCTGCGCCCTGCATAAATGATGTCTAGTTCAAGTAGTCAACATCATTATCAATTAGCCACTCATTATGTGTGGGAAATAGAAGGCATTAAATAGCCCCTCCTTGTAAAGGCTTCCAGTTCTGATGGGAAAATGAGACAAATCTAGAAACATCATGGGTAGTGTTTTTGGTATACTCTGACAAGCCACCATCTATTAAAGTGCATCCTGTTACACACTTCAATATATATATATATATATATATA
>NW_025391398.1:0-3246 GCF_016433145.1 Gracilinanus agilis | reverse complement strand
CTTCCTTCCTTCCTTCCTTCCTTCCTTCCTTCCTTTCTTCCTTCCTTATTTTTTTTTAATAAACCCTTACTTTCCATCTTGGAATCAATACTGTATATTGGTTCTAAGGCAGAAGAGCAATGTAGGCTCTTCTAGGCTAGGGGGTTAAGTGATTTGCCCAGGATTATACAACTAGGAAGTATCTGAGACCATATTTGAACCCAGGACCTCCCATCTCTAGGTCTGGCTCTCAATCCACTGGGTCACCTAGCTGCCCCCATAATGGTTTTTACAAAGCCAGAGACAAAACTTGGGACTGACCCTCTTGGCCACAAGAGCCTTAGTCTCTCTTCCTTGGAATGGCAGGAATTCCACTACTTCACTCTCTTCCCACTCCCATCTCAGACAAAGCTCAAGTCCCCCTTATTGTCTCTCCCACACATACCCTTATATCCCATGGGATTGTTTATGCTGGAAGGGTCAGTGAAGGGCTCTGATGAGGGAAACTGAGCCAGGGGAAGGGTAGAGCTCCAGGGTTGTTCCACCTAGGACCCTTCTCCCCGTATTTCCCCATGTCTAGTTTTTGCCCAGCCTTACTCTTTCCTACTCACCTCTAGTCAGTCATCAAGCATAGAGTGCTTACTCTGAGCCAGATGTGACATTTAGCACTAGGGATCCAGAAGAAGGAAAGAACAATCCCTGGGCTCTGGCCTCAGATTGTGACCTTAACCTGCCCCTTATCTTTCAGGCAAAGAAGAATAATGACAGATTTCTGCAGCGCTTTGAGGTTTACAAAACATTTTCTTCCCAGCCCATTGTGTGGTGGGCACTGCCAATTATTCCTTTTTTTAAATGAGGAAACAAAGCTTTGGAGAAGTGGATACAGTGACTCATCCATGGCCGTTTGGCTCAGAAATAGCTGAGCTGGGACTTGACTGTGGGTCTCCTGACTCCAGGTCCCGGGTGGGTCCTACTAGTCTACTACCCACCACTGTTTCTTAGAAGCTTCAGTGTGCATTTAAACTCAAGCTCAGGGTGAGGGGGCAGCAGTAACTAGGTGATCCAGTGGTTAGAACAGCAGGTCTAGAGTTGGGTGGCCCTGGGTTCAAAATGAGCTCCAGAGATTTCCTAGCTTCGTGAGATGCTTGGCGAGTCACTTAACCCCATTTACCTAGCACTTGTCTTTCGATCTTAGAGTTGTGACTAAGTCATAAAGTAAAAGTTTAAAAAATAAAAAATAAACACAAGCTCAACCTCAACCTGGAGTCCATGTATTTGGTGGTGGTAGTTTTCTTTTTCTCTTTTGATAACTATTTTATTATAATTAATACTTTATGTATTAAAATTATGAATTTTAAGCATTTAAAAGCATTATTTTGGGAAGGGATCCATAAGCCATAACTCGTTGTCTTTGAGCACAAAATCATTGAGATCCCAAGGCCAAGATTCTCACCCACCAAGAGAAAGGAGTCTAAGGAACATCCCCGTCAGCTCTATCCAAAGCAAAGTGAACACAGTTTCAGAGGTTTCAAATATCAGAGGATACAAAAATTTGAAGAAGCCCTGAATTGACAGTCCTGGAGACAGGAGGTCCTGGGTTAAAATCTGGCCTCAGACACTTCCTAGCTGTGTGACCCTGGGCAAGTCACTTAACCCCTATTGACTATCCTTACTCTGCCTTAGAACCAATATACAGTATTGATTCCAAGATGGAAGGTAAGGGTTTAAAAAAATAATAAAATAAAAAGACAGAGAAGCCCTGAGTTTAGAGCTCTGTTCCAGTCCCCATCCTCAGGGTTCTGGGAAGAGGTAGACCATCTCCCAGGTGAGCTCTGATACCTTCTTCCCAGGCCTCCCTTCCCCTGTCATCCTCCTTCTGAGATTTCTGGCTCAGCCCAGGAAAAGCACTTGCTGACTGATGGCAAGAAGAGGGAATAAAGAAAGGCCCCTTGCTCTGACTAAGATGCAGGAGTTCCCCTGAGTTTTCTCTAGGGGTGGATGTGGGGAGATCAACCACACAGCTATGATTCATCTCTAGCCCCCGTGGGGTCCTCGGCTGCGTCAGAAAGCAACGTGGATGAGGAGTGGCTCCCTGGGTTCTAGCCTCCCTGTACGAGCTCTCAGCCCAGACTCCTGCCGTGACCACCGGCCTCCCATGCCCAGGTAGGTGGGCTGCAGGGGGCACCGAGGGCTACAGCTCCTGCCGAGCTGCTCTGAGGGACGGGGCAAGAGCTGGGGTTCATGTAAAATAGGGAGCGAGAGACTTGGGCTTTCCCCAGGAAGAAGGATCCAGAGTACTGAAAAGCTGATTCTAAACCCCTTAGTTTCTCCTCGCTGTGACCCCTAACTATTCACACCAGTCACATCTACGTGGGTCAGAAAGTGGCTGGCCCAGACTTACTGGACAGGGCCGGTCAGTCCTCTATGCCCATCCTGGCAGAAGGGCCTCATAACTGTGCCAAGGACCTTCCTGGTGCTTGGTCTCTGCCTTAGTTTCCCCCTAGGAAGGATCAGAGCTCTAGATGCTCTGAAGGTCCCTGAAAAATGCAAAGTAGCTGGGATGGGGAATCCACCCTGTCACTCCTTGAATATTTGACCTGAATTCTCAGTAATCAAGGAGAGGAAAGAGGCTAAGACTGACTGACCATTCATCACCAGTGGCCGGAGCAATATTCGTCCAAGGAGCTTCCTGCTGTGGCCAGGATGGAGCCCTGCCCTAATGGCCAGAAGAACAGAAATAGCTTTTCCCCACCCTGTCCCAGGCCTCATCATCATTTAACAGCCAGCATTAGGCATCCCCAGTGCTGCCTTGTCCCGCCAATATACATGGTGTCAGGAGAGCTTGGCCCACCACCCAGAGCAGGGAAGGAGCCACCGAGTCTCTGTTCTGCCTTCAACAGCTTCCCTGGCTCGAGTCTGATGAGTCCAAAAGGCCACCGAAGGGGCTCTGAGTTCGGCTACCCGAGGAAGCGAAGGGCCAGCATCCTCCCAGCAGATGGGAAGGGAATCTGCCCTGTTAACATGACCTAGAAGGGACCAGAGGAAACTCCCCTTGCTGTGGTCTGCCCTTTGCATAGGAGGGAAGAGGGTGTCCCTTAGGCTTCCTTCTCTTGGTGGCTGAGAGGCTTCGCCTTGGGGACTCAGTGATTTGGGGCTCAAAGCACAGGAAGTCTCTAAATCAAGGGGGCCTGCTGAGGGCTCTGTCTTGCCCCTGGGCAGCCTGAGGCTTGAGGAGATAGGGTTCTTGGGGATTGTAGGATCCATGCC